>NC_039364.1:132146027-132446027 GCF_003573695.1 Papaver somniferum
AGATATGGGAAACACCGTTCGCTTTTCAACCATCTACATTTTTCTTTCCATCTTCTTAATCTTTTCATGTGATTAGTCTGACTCCGAGTATGATGTCCATCGTGAAACTATCTTAGTAGAGCTCTGTCACTTATATGAATTTTAGTATGCTTGAGTGCAAACTCGTATACAACAATTGGAATTTCGCGTCAGGGTACTTCCTCCTATAATTAATAAGTATGCCAACCAAGGAGGTTCTTTAGTGCTTTCCAAGATTTTTCGTAGATAGCTAGGGTCTGGAGTATTGGTTTTTGTGGGTACACCTCTGATAAACCCACCCGAGATTAACTCGGTCACTTTTCAAGAATAAATTTTGCTCGAGGACTAGCAAATAATAAGTTTGGGGGTATTTGATAGATACATTTTTGTGTCCAATTTGTTCTCAATACTATATATTGTTGGCACTCGATTTCGTACTAATTTTTTTATTTTATGTATTTGTAGGTATATTTTTGGAAATAAATATTTTAAGAAAATTCGGCTCGCAAAGTTGATTTTGGCACCCGGAGGACACGTGTTATTCGGACTCCCAAGTTTGGATAAGGGGTAACCTAATTACTAAGGGGCACCCCCAGGTCACCCCCAAAGCATCTGCTATTCGCACCCCAGTCCAGGATAAGGGGCACCTTCTTCAACAATTTGAAAACTGAAAATTGGCGGGAAAATGTTCACAGTTCAGGAGAATTTTCGATCGAAGAAATGAAGTAGTGGTAGGTCGATTCAATGGCTGAATTTTGGCAGAAAGATGTGATTTAGCCTAAGGAAGATAGTTTGGGTGTCGAATTTGATCGGAATTGGCTGGAAATATCGATTTAATTCTCGAGCTCAAAACAGAGCTACACGGATTGAACACGACCTGTACACGGTGTTGTGTGTGTTTTGGTTGTGCATGGAAGTGTTTTGGAGGAGTTGGATGACTTATGAGGCATGTATAAGGCTTACTAGAGCGTGCAGTATCAAAGTTTACGTGTGACAAAGTTATAATTGGAAATTATCGTTAACTAAGGGAAGCGAGCAATGACGGATTAAATGGAGAATATTCGCAAGTAATGGTCGGATATTTTGGTCCTAAAACACTATAAATACAAGGAAAAAGAGTTTGGAAGGGTTGGAGAGTTTTGGGGGAGAGTTTGGAGTCGAGAGAATCAAAAAAAAAACATACAGAGAGAAAGTTTATGCTGGTGCGAGAGAGGAAGAACGGGAAGAACAGACTTGCAGCAGCAGTCGTTCTTCGCAAGCGTCTGCGACACTCATGTGTGGGTCGCATTCAACCAGGGAACAGCTTTTCATTTCTGTCGCTCTTGTAACGACAGTGTGTAACGTTTATATGCGTTCCAAACCCGATTATATTTACATTTTCTCTTGATTGTAAACAACTTTTCAGCATCAATGAATCATTTTGAGAGGTTTTTCATCATGAGTAGCTAAATCCAATCCCAGGGGTGACGGAGGAAGCCGTTCTTTCAAAATTTATGTGGTAAAATTTATTTAAATTTATTTATGCAACTCTTTTATGATTAATTGCACCGAATAAATACGGAGTAAATGATTTTTATTAATCAATTGTGTTTTCTCTTGATGGAGTATGCTTAGTAAATTGCTTTTGATACTTCATGCTCGCGATTAACAATGGATGTTTTCAAAATCTAATTTAGACAATGATTAGAATCACAATTTCCTTTGATTGGAGTTATATTGTCTAGAATTGCATGATAAGAATTGTTATTGAATCACATAAATTTTGGTGGATGGTGGAATCCTGATCCCCAGTAAAAATTCTCTCCCATATTTTGTTAATATTGTGCATATAATTTTATTTATTTAAATCTAGAAAAAAGTTACCTTCACAAGTTCGAGTTTGAACGATACCCCTTACCACTACAACTACAACCCACATTAAATCTTTAATCATCCAGTCCGAAGTTAGCTTGTAGTAGACTAGTGTCTGTAGCGGCTTAATACAGTGTGTATTCAATCTGGACTAGGTCCCGGAGTTTTTCTGCATTTTCGGTTTTCCTCGTTAAGAAAACTTCTGGTGTCTGTGTTATTTCTTGTCCGCATTATATTTTTATATAATTGAAATAATACAGGTTGTGCGTTAAGATCATCAATTGGAAATACAACCTTTGGTTGTTGATTGATATTGATTGATCCTTGGACATTGGTCTTTGGTACCGTCCAAGTATTCCTTGTGTTTGATTAAAAGACTCGTTATTGCTTTAGCTTGAGTAAATCAAAACAAGTGAGAGATATAACTCCTTGAGATACTTTTTATCTAGATTGAGTCTGACTGTCTAGTTGATTCTCTAGCAAAGTATTTCGGAGTTAGTCCATACAGATTGCTAATCGAATTATTGGGTGGTGTTGTTAGACCCCCGCTTTTTTCAATTGGTATCAGAGCAGGCAAACACGTTTAAGACCTAACAAGTCTGTGTTTGTAGCGATCTGACTCTATGGACAACAGTACTATCTCTGATAAACGCGTCACCAGTAATAAAGATTCTCTCTCGTCTAAATCTATTAAAGAGAAAATTTATTCAATCTCGAATATAAAGAAACCTTGTGGTTCGACGAGACAGACAAACAATGGCATGTGTGTTCATGATTACCCTTAGAAAGAGACCTTCTCTTCTAATGAATGGGATACAGCTGAAGAGAGTAAATTGATTCTAAATCTTTTTTGAATTCAAGTTGTTAGATTAAATCAGTTAAAATATCATGTCAATGTTCTTCTTGGTATTTTAAGATATTGCAAAGTCCATGGTAACGCTGAAGATCAGTTTTCATGCTTGACTCTTGAGGCCAGCCTCGAAAAGGATGCCTTGGATATTGAACGCCGTTTGAATAAACTCTCCATTCAAGGATGTTCAAAGTAATCTAATGTGCCAAGAACTTCTGATGCTTTACATTCAGAAGTAAAAACAGATGTTCCTATTGTTTCCACCAATCATGAACTTGGGACATTCTGTAATACAGACAAATCTCCTGATGATGATATTAAGAAAAAATCCTCCAATCATTCCGATGATCAAAAGGTATGTCTTGTTTGTGATACCAAGAGTTCTGTTAGACAAAAGAGAAACTCTAAGTTGAATAAAGACTCCTTAATTAAACTTCAACACACCCTAGATTTTATTCTCAAAGGTGTGACTGACATCCGTATGATTGAGCCAATTGGTTTTCATACCTATCCTGTGTATGCAACCAGGAAAGTCAGTACAGTGAGTTCTTCCAATGTTCAAGGGCGGAATATACGTCTTAATAAACATCGTCCAAAGGAATTTCAACGTCTTGTCTCTAAAAGAAACATTGTTTCTGTTGAGAAAGTCTTCCCAGAAGAAAGGTAAATCAATGAGATGATAAAAGATATTAACGAGATAATTATAAGGTACAAAGAGCTTGTCAACAGATTATCTTCTTCCTCATGTCAAGGCACTTCTGTTAAGAACTCTAACTATGTCTCTTATTTTGATGACAGTAAATTTTATGATAATTTCTCATGTCAAACAGGATCCCTCTCTAAAACTAAGAGGAAAAACAAACTTAACCAAAAACACAAACCTCTTTGTAGATGGGGAAAAACAATTTGCTGGTTTTTAAGGAATTGAGGAGACGACCGTACGGAGGAGACTCCTCGAACCGAGCAAAATTTTAAACCTCACACGGAAGCACCGCTGCAAAGGGGGTGCTTTAGATTCGAGAGATCAATCTGTAGTACTCCGGCCTAAATCAAGACAATGACCATTCCAGAGTAAATTCGGTCACAAGAGAGGATGGGTTGATCTGTAGGAGGGAAGCTGGGAAATGTGTGGAATCAATGGTAATCAAAGATTGTAGGTGTGTGAATTCTGAATATGATAAGCTCTGAATGATTGAAATTGCTCAATTGAGAGTAGTTGCCCAATTGATGAGTTGATGATCTCGTGTTTTCGATGAGACGTGAGATTGATGATACTGTTGATGCTGATGATTCAATCATGATTCAGAGACTTATTTATATTGCTGGAATTTTAGACACCATGACCCCATGAAGTGTGACAGTTGATAGAATCAAGGAGTGGGGAAGTGGAGATCGTGTTTGAAACCAGTTGCTCAACGTGTGGAGACTTGGTCGATTTTCCACCCACTACCTCGTGAATTCCTTCAACTGATTGCACGACTTGCTCACATTCCAATGTGTGTTTGAACACACGTGCCGTAGACCGCCAGACCAAAACCCTAAGTGATATCCCCCCAAGTGACACGATTGACGTCTCGTGGTTTGTTAGTCAATTGATGACTACGTGGTTTGACGGGACGATGAGTCCATGTAGTTGCTGAGTTGAACATGATGTTCTGAAACTCATGAATTGAACATGTCATGAGACAGAGGTATAGTTCTTACGATGAAGTGAGCAAGTATTGCTCATTCGATGGATATTTGAATATTGATTGTTGAACCAATATTCCTTGGTTTGAGTAAAAATTTATCATCTGAGCAAGTGTTCCTCATGTGATGAATTGTTGAATATTTGATCGTCTGAGCATGTGTTGTTCATCTGATGGGTTATTGGAAGCGTACCAAAAATATTAATTAGAATACTGGTCGTTGAACCGAGCATAATTAATAAAATTAATGACCATGAGTTCGTCGTAAAATTATTAAGGTTGGAATCTGGAATGATGATCCTTGGATTCAGAAACCCTAATTTGATCAATTCATGATCAATTCATGATTCGTCAGAATTTTAACCATGGGACGAAGGAGGGAGCGACTACATGGGACCGTGGATCAACCATGTAGTGTCCATATGCTCACGTGAGAAAATAAAAAGAACTCCTGAAGAGTTGACGATTTGTTGATGAAAGAATGATTAAATGCTGGTTTAATCATTTATTCGAAAATGCTCGTATGATCCTTAGGTGAGAAAACCTAATTAATTATTACGGAGTGAGGGACCGACCATGGGGTCATGAAACCGGCCCTGGGTTGTCACGTGACCGCCTGAAGATCAATTCATGAAAATCCAAAGTGTTTGGAAGAGTTTTGGACCCAATACGAGCAATTGTGCAAATTAGGTCAAAATGGTGAGAATTTATGGGACCGGCTTCCGTGAGCCAAAGAGCCAATCTTGGTCGGTCAATATAGCATGCTCCTGTCCCCAAGGCATCCGCGTCTTAGTCCTGAGAATTTTGATATTTTCTGGCGTGCAATTGAGCATCCATTCGAGAAAATATGCCAAAATTAGGGTTTCGACGAAACTGAGGAAAACACCATGAGATGATGAAAAATAATTATAAAATAAGGAATAAGGAGGCGTGGGACCTCCGTGGTCAATGCATGGTCGGCCGGTCGTGACCACGGTCCCGTGGTGCCTTTTCCTTAATTTTATAATATTTTGATGATTTTATGAAAAATTCATGAATTTTGAGAAATTTGATGAATTTAGGGAGTTTCCATGAATTGAAGGAGTTTTCATGAGTTCAAGAAAGCAAAAAACATTAAAATAATAAAAACAAGGGCGTGTGGGACCGTAGAAGGCATGGCCGGCCAGCTTGGGCCCGGTCCCACGAGTTTCCCTAATTTTTGTGTATTTTTCATGTATTTTTGATGAATTGAGGGAATTTTTCCTAATTTGAGAGAAATACCATGAAATCAAGGAATTTGATGAATTCAAGGAAAACTAATAATAAAATAATAAAACAAAGGGGCGTGTGGGACCGACTAGGGCATGGACGGCCGTCCAAGGCCCGGTCCCATAAGTTTTCATAATTTATTTTATTTTATTATTATTTGATGATTTATGCAAAAATACCATGAAATCAAGGAGTTTTTCATGAAATTAGAGAAATAATAATAATAATAATAAAAAAGGAACCGTGGGGTGTTGGGCCGGTTGGGACCAAGGCATGGTCGGTTGGCCAATGGTCACGCCCCACACTCCTTTCCTTAATTTTATATTATTTTTATGGATTTATGGAAGTACCATGAAACCGAGGAGTTTCCTCGAGACGAAGGAGATATGATAAAATGAGAGAATTTTCATCAAATCATGGAAAATAATAAAAATGCATTAAAAATATAAAATTGGCGTGGGATTGACCACGACACGGTCGGTCGGTCGTGTGTCCGTGCTCCCAGCACCCTGGTCAATATTTTTAATTATTTATTATCTTCTTCTCTATTTTGCATAGGTTCATCGTTTCGGTGTATGTTGAAATACTCGTTCGTGCGGTGACTGTTAGTGTATCGTCGTTGAATACACTTTCACCTTTTGAATCGGGGATTACTTAGAGGTAGCTCAGACGCCCGGTTGTTGATTATTTATTACTAATTGTGGAATTCAGTGGAGAATAATTCACAAAACTGAGTAATAAGATGTTTATTATTAATTCATAGGATCAGCTGAGGATTCGACTACGAATTCAGAATAATAAAGTGAGAATTACCATTCCATGGGATCGTAGATTCGACCATAGAATCGGAGTAATTAAGATTTATCTATTACCATTTATGTGACCAGTTGTGGATTCAATCATGAAATCGGAGTAATGAGATAATATAGTTATTGCTATTCTATGAGATCAAGTCGTGGATTCGATCATAGAATCAGAACAATTGTTTATTGCCATTCCGTGGGACCAGTCGCAGATTCGACCATGGAATAAGAGCAATTGTTATTGCCATTCCATGGGACCAGTCGTGGATTCGACCATGGAATATGATCAATTGTTATTGCCATTCCATGGGACCAGTCGTGGATTCGACCATGGAATATGAGCAATTGTTATTGCCATTCCATAGGACTAGTCGTGGATTCGACCATGGAATATGAGCAATAATAGATTATTCTGGGAATTCAGTAGTGAATGTCACGGTAGAATTAATCTCAGTTAGGAATAATTAACTTTGTGGCTCTATACTAGCAGAGCAGGCTGTCTAGGAGCATTAATTATCCCGATATGAGCTTGTCGGTAAGTCATATCCTTTATATAGTCAGGGTAAACTCGTTGTTTGTTCCTGAAGACGTTATCGCTCTATACTAGCAGAGCAAGCTGTCTAGGAGCCGTCCATCTCGTGATAATATATATAAATAATCATTTAAAGTGTTCAGTGTTCATGAGATATGCCGTTGTCCAGTCGTGAGACTACATATCTACATGTACTCTGAGAGAAAGTACTCTCCGTTCAGAATTCGATGAGAGACCCTTGTCTCAATACTCACGTCTGATTGCTGGATCAGAGCTTAGTATAATTATGAGTTCACGATTTTAGCCCTTGTGGAAAATCCACCATCTACATTAAGTCCCCTGCTTACTGAGGAAAGCTGTGTTCCTCAGTCAGCATTAAATTGTGATTTTCCGGCCATAATGAACTTAGTTGTAAGTTGAGACGTTACTGGATTTAGAGAGCATGAGCAAACCACGACTTGATGAAGGCTTCAATGTCATGATTGGAGTGTCGTTTGATGAAAATAAATTGGTGTTGAACCGCTGGTTTGGACGATGAGTCCGTGGTTGGTCAGGATTCGCGGGACGAGCCCATGAAAACAAATCCTTGTTTTATGAATAGACGCTCGTTCATTTGTTAGTTTAAGGAACAAACAAAATAGACCTGAGTCTATTGATATAAAGTTCGTCTATGAGCTTTCACGAAAACCGGAATTTTATATTTTAAATATGTGAGATTTCACAAAGTGGAATAAACTCTCGTTTCAAAGGTGGATGCTCGTACGAGAGAAAAGTTTTTTGTTTTTGATAGACGTGCGTCTGTTAGTAATAAAATTTTGTTTATGAGCCTTCATGAAAATTTTTATCTTCGAGCTTTCGGAAATCTTTGAAAATATACTCTCGCTTCAAAGACAGATGCTCGTGCGAGGGAGCAAAAATATATAGATATACTTTTCAAATTTACGTGAGTTTCACCTTAAAATATATTTTGTAAAATCAGTGTTTTGATTTTGAACAATTGTTGAAAGTAGACAACCATACATGGTGAAAGAATGTCTATATGTGAGTTTTCACAATTGTAGAATGGACGTCTGTCCATATTTTGAGAAACCAATGAATGTTCACATTGTAAAATTTACGTGGGTTGTTCACGGTTTTGTGAAAATCATGTCAGAATTTTGCTCGTCTTAGCAGGTTTGAAGGAACGAGCAAGATTTGAAGTATTAACTCATGTACTGTTAGTGGAATCGTAAACAGGTAAGAGTTGATAGTTACCATTTTTGCAGACGCTGATGTGAGCATCTTTATTCCATGATTCGTTGTTTTGCTGAATCCTGCGCTTTGTATAAATGATGCGCTGAATGTTATGCATCTGTCACAGCCACTTTGCAAGAATTACTGACTCCCATGATGACACTTTCAAAGACGATGTTTCCAGGGATGACATCTCCGCGGGTGTAACTTCAATAAATGGTACTTCTGGGACCTCTGAGTGATGGTGAGAGATCCTTCATACTGAGTTGTACTCCTGGTTATTTCATCAACTATACCACAGGATGATCATGTAGTGAGGTTTCAGATCAATGTAGACTCCTCGGAAATGGAAGAAAGTCTTCGGGGTGGAGCACCCAGAAGTAAGGACTACAAGATGTTAGCAAATGACGTGCAGTCCCCAGCCGTTTCTTTGGTGAGTTGTTAGCGCTCCTTGTGTCATGAATTTTTCCTGCCCGTGCAATTAGGATCACGAGACCAAGGTTTTGTTATTTCTTTTCATACCTTTTCTCCATCGATTGACGGTCTTCAACTTGTTCCCAGGCGAACAATTCAGGAATCCAGTACTGATGAAGAAGTCGATGTAAATATCTTTTTCGTGCAGGTGATCGCGGCATCTCCTTGAATGAAATAATAATAATTTTTGTTGATGAATCCAGGAAGAAATAATTGTAGATAAGAATCATGTTGATGAAGCGCACTCTTCTTTGGGAGATGGGAATATGGAGAATTCCCGAAATCCCGAACCGAATGGAGATAACGGTGTTGTCAACGGAGATTCTGGCATCGTCGAGCCTTCAAATGATTTAGAGACCCCCTTAGTAAGTATATCTCATGTAATTTCTTCAAAGAAGTATGATATCGATGATTCGTGAATGAATGAATGAAAATCCATGTGAATTTATGGATAACATTGCCGAAATACGTCACCGGAAAATTTCAGACTTCAGATTTTACTAGAAAAGCTGTAGAATCTTCGTCCGAAGTAGGATTTTCGCGGTTTGCATATGTATATTCAAGCCCAGAAAATTTCCAAGCTTTATTAAAGAATCTATTTGAAGTTTGAGCATGTTTAGAGCCTGAAAAATGGGAAATAGTGAACTTCCAGGAGACCTTCAGAACTTTTTCAGATGGCATGTTGCTCCATGTTTTAGCCACATCTCTTTGGTCGTTCATCGTATTGTCATGAAATTTTGAGACGTTGTAGAGGACATCCGTACGAAGAGAATGGTATACAACCCATCTTCAGATTACTCGTAGATTGCTTCAGTTCGTCTTTTAGTACAGGGCAGAGTACAGTTTCTTCAGACGAGGTTACCGTAAAACGTATTTTCATGACTTTCATGCTATTTGCTCGTGCCTTGAGTATATAATGATTAATATTGATAATGTTGGATTGATTGTATGATGTATTTTATGATCTCATTTGGTTTCAAGCTTAAATGACTCTAATCCTCATGTAATCTTCGTATTAGGTGCCAAATACCGAAGTTGAGGATATTGAAACCAATGAGGATAAGTCTAACTGACCTGGAGTTATTGATGAAGAGACAACCATCTCTGCACTTAAATGCCATGAGAAGGTTGTAATTTAAGTCTTGGAAACTCAGATTGTTGCTGCTTCAGTGATAGAAGAAACCGAAACACCAGTAGAGAATACTGAAGAAACTGTTGCCCTGGAGGCTGCTCCAGTAATTGAGAACCGTATAGTGGTACATGAATATCCAAGTGCAGGAGTTGATTTTGATCCTACGTTCGATACTTCACTCCCGTATCATGAACTAGTTGGCAGATTCAGCGTTCCCATTGGATATGCAGGCTTGTACGAGAAATCGTGGAAGATGTATGGGCACATCGTCGTTACCAAGGATCCGGAGCATAGTTATTTCTTGACGAGGAAAGTAGAAGCCATATTGCGTGTTATAAATGATATCCGCATCAACTGGAAATACTGTCACCCGGGATGTACTCTTTGATTGGGAGTACAACTTGAAGAAAGCTGGAAAACTTGGCTTCAATCTGAAGTGGCTTCGTCAAAAGATTGATGCTATAAGGAAAGCGGTGGAAGGTGACAGTTCTTTCACCACCAGTGATGTCGTGTTGAAGAAGATGGATGAAGAAAAGCAGAAATCTTATTTTGCTGACTTTCTTTAGTTTTCTTTCCATGATATCTTGAACCTTGGACTTCTGAGAGATGTGAGGTTTTATTCTGGTCTTGATTTCTTGATCGGTTTTGGATTGTGAAATCGATCGTCTTGACAAGTGGACCGTCAGTCCCCAGTATTTTGTTGAGTCTCTCCCTTTCGTTTTCCCTTCTTCTGGTGAGACCTAGATAGAAGACCCGGGTAGAAAAATTGATGTAAAGACCTAGGTGGTCGAAGTTGGAGGTACCTTGATGAAGGATTTAGCGGAAGGACCTAGTGGACACCGATCGACTGTGGAAGTTATGAATCCCGTCTAAAAATTGTTGTTTGCATGTTGTACGCTCAGGAAAGCTGTAGGAACCTCGTACGACGTCGGAATCTGACGATTGAACCTAACTTTCGAAGCTAAGAGACGGAGGAATCATATGCAACCATAATGCTTAAGTTTGGAGATGTCTAGGGCAATCAATAAAGTATGCACTTTCATAACTTGTAATCCCGTGCAAATTTTCAGATTTCATATACCTGACAGTAAATGCCGTATCTTTCAGATCGTATGTCCGATTGATGCACCCTTTTGGTATGTTGTAGAAGAGACATAGACGAACATATTTAGTTGAGGAAGCATTGTCCCATTCCTCACCCATTAGTACGTTTTTGCAAACCCATGGCCTGGAGTGTGTTGTATCTCATTTATAGAGGTGATGAGAACATCTTGTAGAAGACTTTGGATTATGCCCACCAGTCGTGCCAGATTTGGGAAGACTTTCATGTGAGCATGTTATCAGGTCCGCACATCTTGATATGAATCATTGGTCTTAGAGAAGTCTGCTTCATGTGTAACACTTCAGAGAATGATTAGTTGATGAAGCCCTGAGGATGTTGCTCCTGAGACCGTTGTTGGTGCTGAAACCATGAATGATTACGCTCCAGAGATCCTTGTCGATGTTGAGATCATGGATGTTGTTCCTCTAGAGATTATTGTTGATGCTGATACCATGGTTTAAGTTTCTCCAAAGACCGAAAAGGCTAGAACCATGACTATAGATATAAACTTTGCTCCTTCATCCAGTGAGCCTTTTACATTCATGAACTAGTTGATGAGTTAAGCGTCCGTAAGATGAAGGTGTACTGAGAGTTCAACCTGAATGCTCCTGAAAGCATAACTTTACCACGATCTGGCTTTGTCAGTGAGTCAACATTGTTGCGGTAGATAGCATCAGCAGTTTTCATACTGGATGTGATTGGTGAAGAGAGAAAGTTCCTCAATCATGCAGGGGTTTGTGATGTAGAGAAAACCCGTTGATGAAGTTTCACGGAATCACCTCAGGTTGCCCAGTATATATTGAAGGAGTTAGTTCCATCCATGTATGAATGATGTTGCATATGCTTCAGAAGTCTTATCATGGGATAATGAAGACTTATTGTTTAGTTACACTTTGATCGTGCTGGTGTTGAATATATGTGTCATCATCGAGATATTTGTGCTGAAGCTGTACTCTTTGATTGGGAGTACAATTTGATAGATTTTTTAGATGCTTGAGTGTTGAAGCGTATATTCCTTATGTATCGAATATCTTAGGGGTTTGATCGTCTCGGCCCTGGAGTATCTTCTGTTGATTCAGCATCCCTTTCGTTGCAGTAGTGGGATTCGACACTTGTGCAGACATTAGAGCTTTTTGATTTTGTGGAACACATGGACTAGCAGGAGAAACGCCCAAAGTGTTCTTTGCCATGTTTTGACATCATCTCGGTAATGATTGTTTCAGTGCTTGATTCGGAGGAGCGTCAGATTCAACCACTTGGTAAAATACTAATGGGGTGAAGCTACCATTCATGACGTCTTGCAGAGTTGCTAGCAGAATTGAGTCCCCATGCTAGGATAGCATGTGAGTAAATAAATGAAAAATAAATATGGGATGAGACTTGCCTGAGTGCGGAACCTCTTAATGGATGTATATGCATCTTTTACAGGTTCTTTCTTCAACCTCGTCAAAGTTTGAAATTCCTCCAAGTACTCTGATGATGGAATGTCCGTCAAATCTTCTGGATCAGAACTTTCTTCGTCGGAGAGACGTGTAACCAAAGGCGTTCTGTAAGTACCCATATTTTCAGCATGGATCCACGCTCGTCTGAAGGACATGTCATATCCTGGATCTTCCTGATTATGTGAAACTTGGTTTATGTCCTGTGTTGAACTTATGTTCACTTTGAGAGTGATGTATCCATAAGTATTCTGAGCGCTCCTTCGAGGTCTCTGATTGAGATGGGAGCATGAGTAGCTTCTTGTCGACTGATGCCTGCGGCTCTGAGGTTTTCAGTGGAATGATGTTGATGGCGGTGCCGACATCGATCAACGTTCTTCCAAATTCGTTTCTTCGACTGTGGTAAGCAGTCCCCAGTCGTACATCTCTTGGTTTGTGGCTGGAGTCTCAAGAATTATTTCCGGAATGGACTTCTTGACACGATGTGGTTCAGTGTTGTGAACATGTCTCTCTTTTGTGCCTTCGACAGATAGAGCAATTCACGTTCAACTAAGGATTGAACTGCCTCTTTGATAGGTTGTTCAGAGAATTTAAAGGTTATGATTGGGAGAGGATTCTTGTGTACTCCTCCAGTGCCCAGTTGAAGCTATTGTTGATCAACCTTCTCTTTGGTGACGTGCTTCAAAATATGGCAGTTACTTGTCGACTGATTGATAAATCTATGAAGGTGACAGTACCTTGGATTCTTCATGTTGGCTCTCTATGATGAGCAACAGTTTGATTGCACCGTCTTGAACCCAGACTTCCAGTAACTCGATCACTCCTTCATGAGAAGTTTGAGTCTGTCCGATCATTTTCCCGTTCGTTGATGCCAGGTCGAGGTTTGTGCAAGATTGGTTATCCTTCTGTGATGCTTTTGTAGGAAGAGGTGTTGGATGTCGCATATTTGAGAAGAAGCTTTCCTTTTTCTTCCTTGAGAAATAATGTTCATGGAAGGTTGGACATCGTACTTTTTGTTGATCAGGCGTCGGCTGCTTCGAGGTTCCTCGACCTTGTAGACTTTGCTCAGTAAAGAAGGTGTAGTAGTCTCTGATCGTTTTGGCTGCTTCATGAAGTTCTGAGAAAGTGTGGAACCGGAGGTTTTCCACTAAGGCTCTGTAGAACGGGATCATTTTTTTGACGCACAAGTCTACAAGTTGTTGCTATGTGACGTTTGGGTCGTGGCAGTCCAAGGCTTGAATTCTGAACCTTTTCACATAATCATCAGGATGTTCGCTGCTCCTTCGAAACATCCTTCCTAGATCAGAGAGAGTGACTTGCTCTGACACGAAGAAGTATTTTCTGTAGAAAGCATTAATCATCTCTCCCCAATCGGTGATACTTCCCGGTGCGATGTTGTTGTACCAGGTGTATGCTCTTCCTGTCAGAAACTTTGAAAATTCCTTCAGACGGACGACATGGTTGTGCTCGTGTTCGCCCAATAGAAATATGTTCCCGAGCATTGCCTGTTCCGTCATACAAAGTGAAGGTTGGAGAGGTACAACCTTTTGGAAGAGGAATCCTCCGTATGGAAGCGGGATATGAAGGTTGACGAAGATGGACAAATGATGTCTTGTCTTTTCCTAGATCTTCAAAAGAGTGCTCCAGGTCTTCACGAGTGATTGATGAAACTTGTAGGTTCCATTGCTGGAGAGTCATTTGCAGCTTTGCGGGATTCTTCATCATGTACAACATGGATTGGAGAGATTTGAGGATCAGCAATTGAAGATGTTTCTTTAACTTTTTCTTTCTCGCGCTGAGGTTGAGTTCGTTCAGACGCAAGCTTTTCTGTGAGAGTTTTGGGATAAGTACACAACTCTTTCTGTGGTGCATCCACGTCAATCTGAACCTTCATGAGATCAACAATGGCGAGTTGATTTCCTCTGGTTTCTTCAGGAGATCAACGAAGAGTAGATTTTTGATGGCGCAAGTGCCTTCACTTGCAGGGGTGATCACTGGAGCACCAGTGCTTGGAACAGTAGTATTAGCAGGTTGTGTCGGAGGAGTGGCGTCAGCGGTACCACTAGAGCTTGCGATATTAGGATCAGATTTTCAACCCGGATTGGTAGACCTAAGACCGTCCATCCTTGTGAGAAATGAGATTGCAACCGAGATAATGATCTCCCACTGTGGTCGCCAATCTGTAGATGGGGAAAAACAATTTGCTGGTTTTTAAGGAATTGAGGAGACGACCGTACGGAGGAGACTCCTCGAACCGAGCGAAATGTTAAACCTCACACAGATGCACCGCTGCAAAGGGGGTGCTTTAGATTCGAGAGATCAATCTGTAGTACTCCGGCCTAAATCAAGGTAATGACCGTTCCAGAGTAAATTCGGCCACAAGAGAGGATGGGTTGATCTGTAGGAGGGAAACTGGGAAATGTGTGGAATCAATGGTTGTGGGTGTGTGAATTCTGAATATGATAAGCTCTGAATGATTGAAATTGCTCAATTGAGAGTAGTTGCTCAATTGATGAGTTGATGATCTCGTGTTGTCGATGAGACGTGAGATTGATGATATTGTTGATACTGATGATTCAATCATGATTCAGAGACTTATTTATATTGCTGGAATTTTATACACCATGACCCCATGAAGTGTGACAGTTGATGGAATCAAGGAGTGGGGAAGTGGAGATCGTGTTTGAAACCAGTTGCTCAACGTGTGGATACTTGGTCGATTTTCCACCCACTACCTCGTGAATTCCTTCAAATGATTGCACGACTTGCTCACATTCCATCGTGTGTTTTAACACACGTACCTTAGACCGCCAGACCAAAACCCTAAGTGATATCCCCCCAAGTGACACGATTGACATCTCGTGGTTTGATGGGACGATGAGTCCATGTAGTTGATGAGTTGAACATGATGTTCTGAAACTCATGAATTGACCATGTCATGAGACAGAGGTATAGTTCTTACGATGAAGTGAGCAAGTATTTCTCATTCGATGAATCGTTGAATATTGATTGTTGAAACAATATTCCTTGGTTTGAGCAAATATTTATCATCTGAGCAAGTGTTGCTCATGTGATGAATTGTTGAATATTTGATCGTCTGAGCATGTGTTGTTCATCTGACGGGTTATTGACAGCGTACCAAAAATATTAGTTAGAATACTGGTCGTTGAACCGAGCATAATTAATAAAATTAATGACCATGAGGTCGTCGTAAAATTATTAAGGTTGGAATCTGGAATGATGATCCTTGGATTCAGAAACCCTAATTTGATCAATTGATGATCAATTCATGATTCGTCAGAAGTTTAACCATGGGAAGAAGGAGGGAGTGACTAAATGGGACCGTGGATCAACCATGTAGTGTCCATATGCTCACGTGAGCAAATACAAAGAACTCCTGAAGAGTTGACGATTTGTGGATGAAAGAATGATTAAATGCTGGTTTAATCATTTATTCGAAAATGCTCGTCTGAGCCTTAGGTGAGAAAACCTAATTAATTATGACGGAGTGAGGGACCGACCATGGGGTCATGAAACCGGCCCTGGGTTGTCACGTGACCGCCTGACGATCACTTCATGAAAATCCAAAGTGTTTGGAAGAGTTTTGGACCTAATACGAGCAATTGTGCAAATTAGGTCAAAACTGTGAGAATTTATGGGACCGGCTTCCGTGAGCCAAAGAGCCAATCTTGGTCGGTCAAGATAGCGTGCTCGTGTCCCCAAGGCGTTCGCATCTCAGTCCTGAGAATTTTGATATTTTCTGGCGTGCAATTGAGCATTCATTCGAGAAAATATGCCAAAATTAAGGTTTCGACGAAACTGAGGAAAACACCATGAGATGATGAAAAATAGTTATAAAATAAGGAATGAGGAGGCGTGGGCCTGCCGTGGTCAAGGCATGGTCGGCCGGTCGTGACCACGGTCCCGTGGTGCCTTTTCCTTAGTTTTATAATATTTTGATGATTTTATGAAAAATTCATGAATTTTGAGAAATTTGATGAATTTAGGGAGTTTCCATGAATTGAAGGAGTTTCCATGAGTTCAAGGAAGCAAAAAATATTAATATAATAAAAACAAGGGCTGTGGGACCGTGGAAGGCATGGCCGGCCGGCTTGGGCCGGTCCCACGAGTTTCCCTAATTTTTGTGTATTTTTCATGTATTTTTGATGAATTGAGAGAATTTTTCCTAATTTGAGAGAAATACCATGAAATCAAGGAATTTGATGAATTCAAGGAAAACTAATAATAAAATAATAAAACAAAGGGGCGTGTGGGACTGGATGTGGCATGGCCGGCCGGCCAAGGCCCGGTCCCACAAGTTTTCATAATTTTATTTTATTTTATTATTATTTGATTATTTGTGCAAAAATACCATGAAATCAAGGAGTTTTTTTTCATTAAATTAGAGAAATAATAATAATAATAAAATAATAAGGAATCGTGGGGTGTGGGGCCCGTTGGAACCAAGGAATGGTCGGTTGGCCAATGGTCATGCCCCACACTCATTTCCTTAATTTTATATTATTTTTTATGGATCTATGGAAGTACCATGAGACCGAGGAGTTTTCTCGAGACGAAGGAGATATGATAAAATGAGAGAATTTTCATCAAATCATGGAAAATAATAAAAATGCATTAAAAATATAAAATTGGCGTGGGATTGACCACGACACGGTCGGTCGGTCGTGTGTCCGTGCTCCCAGAACCCTGGTCAATATTTTTAATTATTTATTATCTTCTACTCTATTTTGCATAGGTTCATCGTTTCGGTGTATTTGGAAATACTCGTTCGTGCAGTGACTGTTAGTGTATCGTCGTTGAATATACTTTCACCTTTTGAATCGGGGCTTACTTAGAGGTAGCTCAGACTCCCGGTTGTTGATTTTTTATTACTAATTGTGGAATTAAGTGGAGAATAATTCACAAAACTGAGTATTAAGATGTTTATTATTAAATCATAGGATCAGCTGAGGATTCGACTACGAATTCAGAATAATAAAGTGAGCATTATCATTCCATGGGATCGTAGATTCGATCATAGAATCAGAGTAATTAAAATTTATCTATTACCATTTATGAGACCAGTTGTGGATTCGATCATGAAATCGGAGTAATTAGATAATATAGTTATTGTTATTGTAGATGGGGAAAAACGATTTGCTGGTTTTTAAGGAATTGAGGAGACGACCGTACGGAGGAGACTCCTCGAACCGAGCGAAATGTTAAACCTCACACAGATGCACCGCTGCAAAGGGGGTGCTTTAGATTCGAGCGATCAATCAGTAGTACTCCGGCCTAAATCAAGACAATGACTGTTCCAGAGTAAATTCAGTCACAAGAGAGGATAGGTTGATCTGTAGGAGGGAAGATGGGATATGTTTGGAATCAATGGTAATCAAGATTGTGAGTGTGTGAATTCTGAATATGATAAGCTCTGAATGATTGAAATTGCTCAACTGAGAGTAGTTTCTCAATTGATGAGTTGATGATCTCGTGTTGTCGATGAGACGTGAGATTGATGATACTATGATGCCCATTCATCATGATTCGGTGACTTATTTATATTGCTGGAATCGTAGACACCATGATTCCATGAAGTGTGACAGTTGATGGAATCAAGGAGTGGGGAAGTGGAGATCGTGTTTGAAACCAGTTGCTCAACGTGTGGAGACTTGGTCGATTTTCCACCCACTACCTCGTGAATTCCTTCAACTGATTGCACGACTTGCTCACATTCGATCGTGTGTTTGAACACACGTGCCGTAGACCACAAGACCAAAACCCTAAGTGATATCCCCCAAGTGACACGATTGACGTCTCGTGGTTTGTTAGTCAATTGATGACTTCGTGGTTTGATGGGACGATGAGTCCATGTAGTCGTTGAGTTGAACATGATGTTCTGAAACTCATGAATTGAACATGTCATGAGACAGAGGTATAATTCTTACGATGAAGTGAGCAAGTATTGCTCATTCGGTGGATCGTTGAATATTGATTGTTGAACCGATATTCCTTGGTTTGAGCAAATATTTATCATCTGAGAAAGTGTTGATCATGTGATGAATTGTTGAATATTTGATCGTCTGAGCATGTGTAGCTCGTCTGACGGATTACTGGCAGCGTACCAAAAATATTAATTAGAATACTGGTCGTTGAACCGAGCATAATTAATAAAATTAATGACCATGAGGTCGTCGTAAAATTATTAAGGTTAGAATCTGGAATGATGATCCTTGGATTCAGAAATCCTAATTTGATCAATTGATGATCAATTCATGGTTCGTTAGAATTTCAACCCTGAGACGAAGGAGGGAGCGACTACATGGGACCGTGGATCAACCATGTAGTGTCCATATTCTCATGTGAGCAAATACGAAGAACTCCTGAAGAGTTGACGATTTGTTGGTGGAAGAATGATTAAATGCTGGCTTAATCATTTATTCAACGTCTGAGTCTTAGGTGAGAAAACCTAATTAATTATGACGAGGCGAGGGACCGACCATGGAGTCATGAAACCGGCCTTGGGTTGTCCCGTGACCGCCTGACGATCACTTCATGAAAATCCAAAGTGTTTGGGAGAGTTTTGGACCTAGTACGAGCAATTGTGCAAATTAGGTCATAACTGTGAAAATTGATGGGACCGGATTCCGTGAGCCAAAGAGCCAATCTTTGTCGGTCAAGATAGCGTGCTCGTGTCCCAAAGGCGTCCGCGTCTCAGTCCTGAGAATTTTGATATTTTCTGGCGTGCAATTGAGCATCCATTCGAGAAAATATGCCAAAATTAGCGTTTCGACGAAACTGAGGAAAACACCATGAGATGATGAAAAATAATTATAAAATGAGGAATGAGGAGGCGTGGGACCGCCGTGGTCAAGGCATGGTTGTCCAGTCGTGACCACGGTCCCGTGGTGCCTTTTCCTTAATTTTAAAATATTTTGATCATTTTATGAAAAATTCATGAATTTTGAGAAATTTGATGAATTTATGGAATTTCCATGAATTGAATGAGTTTTCATGAGTTCAGGGAAGCAAAAAATATTAAAATAATAAAACAAGGGCGTGTGGGACAATGGAAGCATGGCCGGCCGGCTAAGGACCGGTCCCACGAGTTTTTCATAATTTTTTAATATTTTTTAGGTATTTTTGATGATTTGAGGGAATTTTTCCTAATTTGAGAGAAATATCATGAAATCAAGGAATTTGATGAATTCAAGGAAAACTAATAATAAAATAATAAAACAAAGGGGCGTGTGGGACTGGCTAGGGCATGGCCGGCCGGCCAAGGCCCGGTCCCACAGGTTTTCATAATGTATTTTATTTTATTATTATTATTTGATGATTTGTGCAAAATACCATGAAATCAAGGAGTTTTTTCATGAAATTAGAGAAATAATAAAATAATAAGGAGCCGTGGGGTGTGGGGCTGGTTGGGGCCAAGGCATGGCCAGTTGGCCAATGGTCACGCCCCACACTCCTTTCCTTAATTTTATATTATTTTTTATGGTTTATGGAAGTACCATGAAACCGAGGAGTTTCCTCGAGACGAAGGAGATTTGATAAAATGAGAGAATTTTCATCAAATCATGGAAAATAATAAAAATGCATTAAAAATATAAAACTGGTGTGGGATTGACCACGACACGGTCGGTCGGTCGTGTGTCCGTGCTCCCAGCACCCTCGTTCGTGCGGTGACTGTTAGTGTATCGTCATTGAATACACCTTCACCATTTGAATAGGGGCTTACTTAGAGGTAGCTCAGACGCCCGGTTGTTGATTATTAATTACTAATTGTGGAATTCGGTGGAGAATAATTCACAAAACTGAGCAATAAGATGTTTATTATTAATTCTTAGGATCAACTGAGGGTTCGACTACGAATTCAGAATAATAAAGTGAGCATTACCATTCCACGGGATCGTAGATTCGACCATAGAATCGGAGTAATTAAGATTTATCTATTACCATTTATGAGACCAGTTGTGGATTTGATCATGAAATCGGAGTAATGAGATAATATAGTTAGTGCTATTCTATGAGATCAAGCTGTGGATTCGATCATAGAATCAAAAAAATTGTTTATTGCCATTCCATGGGACTAGTCGTGGATTCGACCATGGAATAGGAGCAATTGTAATTAGGAATAATTAACTTTGTGGCTCTATACCAGCAGAGCAAGCTGTCTAGGAGCATTAATTATACCGATATGAGCTTGTCGGTAAGTCATATCCTTTATATAGTCAGGGTAAACTCGTTGTTTGTTCCTGAAGACGTTATCGCTCTATACTAGCAGAGCAAGCCGTCTAGGAGCCGTCCATCTCGTGATACTATATAGAAATAATCACTGAAAGTGTTCAGTATTCATGAGATATGCCGTTGTCCAGTCGTGAGACTACATATCTACCTGTACTCTGAGAGAAAGTACTCTCCGTTGAGAATTCGATGAGAAACCCGTGTCTCGATACTCATGTCTGATTGCTGAATCAGAGCTTCGTATAATTATGAGCTTATATTTTAGCCTTTGTCGAAAATCCACCATCTACATTAAGTCCCCTGCTTACTGAGGAAAGATGTGTTCCTCAGTCAGCATTAAATGGTGATTTTCCGGCCATAAATAATAATACCAGTAATTGAACTTAGTTGTAAGTTAAGACATTACCGGATTTAGAGAGCATGAGCAAACCACGACTTGATGGAGACTTCAATGTAATGATTGAAGCGTCGTTTGATGAGTATAAATTGGTGTTGAACCGCTGGTTGGATGACGAGTCCGTGGTCGGTTGGGATTCGAGGGTCGGGCCCAATAAGGAAATCCTTAGAAAATTAGGTTTTGGAAATAAAATTGATATAAAAGGGATTAATCCCTTTTTTTTTCCCACGACAAGCTCTCCAACTTCTCTGCACCTTCACGCCAGCAGGAGAAGATTCCCGCCACCGCCGGACCACCACCTGCCGCCGCCGGTGCCGTCGTTGCCGCCGTCGGCCAATTTCCGGCCGGTGCTCCCAGGTACGTTTTTTTTTTGTTTGCTGATGTTTATGATCCTCATGAGTTGTTCATGCTTTGATCATGATGAAGTTATATACATGTGTGTATATTAGTGTGAGTTTTATGAAAAACCCTCGTTTTTTGAAAACGTATGTTCGTTCAATCGTTAGTTTTGAAAACTAACTATAATGTGATAAAACTTAGTTTATGAGTTTTCATGTGTACCAAGGTTTTATCATAAAAGAAGTGAATTTTAATGAAATCGGAATAATCCTTCGTTTTAAAGACAAATAACGATGACACGAAGGAAAATATGTATGATGAACTTGTGTCCAGTGATAAAATTTTGCTTATGAGCTTTCATGTAAATACAAAACTTTATCATATGTATGAGATGTGAGCTTTCACAATATTTTTGAAATAAACCTTCGTTTTTAAAGACAAATAACGACGCTACGAAGGAATTTTATATATATATATATGCAGCCGTGACATATATTGTGTAAAATATGATGGTATATTTTATTTGCATGAATTTTTTTTCATTAGATAAAATTCTTGAGAATTTATGTAAGCAATGTTGCATTAATTGCTATTTTTTCGAAAAATCAGAAACGTGGGTTTTGAGGAACCTTCGAAGATAGACAATATATTTATGATGAAATATTTTATTGTTATGAACTTCATAGGTCAGTTGTGTGAATGTTCACATTATGAAAATTGTGTTCGTGATTTTATGAAAAATCAGTTTCGAAATTAATAAAGTTTCGTTTGTTTTTGCAGTTTTCGAAGAGACGAACGAGTTTGAGGTGCTAACTATACCGTTACTATCACTATTGTTAGTGGAAGTACAAAAGGTAAGAGTTAATATTTACCATTTTTGCCGTATTTCCTTGATTCGTGTCTGGACAGCATACTGAAGTAGAATGTAATGTGGACGTTGCAGTTGTTTAAGCAAAATGACCAATTCCTCAGCCGATGATACTTCAAGGGACGAATCGCATTCTGATGATGACATCTCCAGGGATGATGCACGCATGGACGAGACCTCCATTGGTGAAGAAGAGGAGGATGCCACTGGCGTGAAGAACATTCTGAATATAGACGACGCATTCTTTGAGGAGGATCCAAAAGGAGCTGAAGCATATCTCAAGTCCCCAGTATATCGTCTTCTGATCAACCCTAGGACTGTGACTCAGAAGAAATTGGTGACCCCGAAGATGGTAATACGGCTTTGTCTCGAACGAGGGCTTTTCCTTGCATCGACCATAGAGTTTAAGCTTTCTCGACGCCCTTTGGAAAAAATTTCTGGATGGGCAAGGCATATGTTGGGTTTCCCTCATGTCAGGGCTATTCTCAACCAGGCGCAAGTGACGAGAGCTATTCAAGCTTCTTGAGACTTGTCTATTAATCATGATGTGAAAAGTATCGTGGCTTTGCTGGCCCGTTGGTGTGTTCCCACTCATACCTTCATATGTATATGGGGAGAATTTATTGTTACCTTAGAAGATGTGTCTGCTTTGATGCATCTCCCGATTACAGGCAATTTCTCTGGAGGTCTTTAGGATGAGGAAAAAGTGGTTTTCAACACTCTGACAGCTGCGATGGAAGAAGTGAACAAGGCGTCTGGTAGTAAAGGTTGTTATGCCCATTGGTTGACACGTTGGTGGCTAAGAGATGAAGTTTCTGATAGTCCCATCACCTGTATGTTACCTATTGCCGCTTTCTTATGCTTGTGGTTATCCAGAGACATATTCGAAGAAAGTGGACATTTGTTGAAGCCTTTCGTAATCCCTTTTGCTATTAAGATGGCTCAAGGTGAGCAACTCCCAATAGGTAGCTTATTCCTGGGTTCCTTCTATTCTAACTTAGACTCCTTTGTGTTAGATTCCAGCGTGTCGAATGGCTTCATGAAGATTGAGTGTTATGTTAACACGATGTTTCTTCAAGATTTGATGTGGGAGAACTTCAAGAATTATGCGCCTATCCCACGTAACATCCTACAAGGACCAAATACTGATGCCCGTCACATCTTCGCCGAGAAAGATAATGCCTGAATCATGCGTTGGTCTACAAAGCAGCCTCGGTCTAAAGCACACCTCATTGATGTGTTGGATGAAGAATCGGAGTTTGACTTTCGTCCGTGGGTGTCGGTTCCTGATTATGGTTCTCAATCAACGAATTTCAATACTGGAGAGAGAACGACTCTGAAATCTGGTGCTAACCCGAATGATGGTGAAAGATCCTTCATGTTGAGCTGTACTCCTGGTCACTTGTTATCCGTTATGTATGGAGAGTGGGCAGTAGAAGAATACAGCATTGATAGGGCGGCTCGACAAATGGGTATGGATCAATATATTCCAACTACCCGGAGAAGGAAACCATCAGTTGATCATCTTGCGTCTCGTTTAGATCACACTCACGTGGAAGGGAGTAGTTACTGGTTTCCTGGTTCTGATAGACTTGCATATGTAACCCCAGGTTATATAGAATTCTGGCATCAACAATTTGAGAGGTTGCATGAATTCGTGACAGTTAGTCAGCTTCCAGTGAAGATTCCTCCGTCTGCTGAGATGATCTCTGGTCGACCA
Source organism: Papaver somniferum (assembly GCF_003573695.1). Lineage (NCBI taxonomy): Eukaryota > Viridiplantae > Streptophyta > Magnoliopsida > Ranunculales > Papaveraceae > Papaver > Papaver somniferum. The sequence goes on from NC_039364.1 coordinate 132,169,972, forward strand.
AGACTGAAGTACCTTTCTGGTGATAAACGAAAATTATCTCCAGGATGTTCTCAAGTAAGATTCTCCACATGTCTTTTATGAAACCATGGTCACTGTATTCTGATCATGTTATTGAATTCTTTACAGGACGGTCGTAGCGTAAGACCTCGAATCCATGCAGATTTTTCAGATATTGGAGAAGTTGTTCACGGCGGAGAAGGAAGGAACAAAAGTTATAAGTTGTTACCTAATACCATGAAGTCCCCAGTTCGTTCTTTGGTGGGTTCCTAATATTTGTCACCGTGACTTTCATTGCTATTAACATTAGAATCATGAAGCCAATGTTGTTAATTTTGTTGCATAATTTTACTCCATCAAGTCTTGAAGGTCTTCAATTTTCCGCTACTGAACAAGCAATCGCTGATTTGAGTGACGAAGGAACTGTAAGTATTTCTTCACTTGTTCAAATGTGGTGCTTCATAGATGAAAATATTGATTGTAAAGGACATGTACAGGAGGATGTCGTCATGGAGATGGAGAAGTCTGGAACTCAATCATCCTCTGGGAATGGGAATGGGAATGGAGGTAATTCTCAAGATTCGGAGCCGGATGGAAGTGATGTTCCTCTTGTCGTTGATGTGGACAATTCCAACCCCTTGGACACTTTGGAGACTCCTAAAGTAAGTATATATCCTGTATATTCTTCATAAAAGTATAAAAGTGATGAATTTTGAATAAATGAATGAGAACCCATGTGAATATATGAAAACTTAGTCGAACTTCGTCGTCAGAAAATTCAGAACCCAGCTTTTTAGTAAAAACGCTGTAGAATATTCGTCCGGAGTCGGATTTTGATGATCTACATGTGAAAATTCAAGCCCAGAAAATTTCCAAGCTTTATCGAAGAAGCTTTTTAAGTTTTGAGTACGTTCAGAGCCTGAAAAAGGAGAAATAGTAAACTTCCAGGAGACTTCCAGAACTTTTTCAGATTGCGCGTCACTTGATATTTTGGCCACATCTACTCGCTCGTTCATCGGATTGTGATGAAATTTTGACATGTCATAGAAGACATCCATACAAAGAAAATGGAATATAACCCATCCTAAGATTACTTGTATATTTCTCCCAGTTCGTATCTTAGTACAGGGAAGAGTTCAGTTTCTTCATACGGACTCATCGTAAAGTGTGTTTTCATGACTTTCATGTTATTTGCTCGCGCCTTGAATGTAGTATGATGAACTTTGATGATATTTACTTGCGGGTATACTGTGTTTCATAATATCCTTTGGCTTCGTGGCTCTAACCTCATGTAATCTTCGTATTAGGTGCTAAATACCGAAGTTGAGGATACTGGATCTAATGATGACAACTCTAACCCTTCCGAAGTTATTGATGAAGAGACAGCCATCCCTGCATTTAGAGGCCATGAGAAGGTCGTCGCTGATGTTATGGAAGACCAGATGGTTGTCGCCTCAGTGATAGAAGAAACCGAGATAGCAGCGGAGAATACCGAAGGAACTGTTGCTTTGGTCGTGGGAGCCGCTCCAGTGACTGAGAACCATATAATAGTGTATGAATATCCAACTGCAGGGGTTGATTTCGATCCTCCCTTCAACACTTCACTCCCGTATCATGAACTGGTCGGTGGATTCAGCGTTCCCATTGGATATGCATGCTTGTACGAGACGATATGGAAGAAGTTTGGCCACATGATCGTTGACAGGAACCCTGGGCGTGCTTATGCTTTAACCATGCAAGTAGGCGTTATCTTGCGTGTCTTGAATGATATGCATACGAGATCCAGGAATACCGTGACTCCAGATATAATCTTTGATTGGGAGTTTAACTTGGATAATTCAGAAAGACTTGGCCTCAACGTGAAATGGCTTCGTAAGCAAATAAACGTTATCAAGGATTCATGTGAAAAGAACATACCCTTTCCCAATGATGTTGTGAAGGAGAAGGAGGACAAGATTTCCAAGCTGACCGAGGAGTTGAACAAGGAGAGGGCGGCTTTGCAAATCTTGAAGGATGCTGATGAGCGAAAGCCTTTTCTTGCTGATCTCTTGAACTTCTAAACTTCTGAGAGATGTGAGGTTTATACTTGGGTTTTGATATTTAGATGGTTTTGGATTAATTGATGGTTTAGGATTTTCTTGTGGATTTGATAGATATTTTCTTTTACGAAATATGAACTGAATTTTGATAAATTGCTGAATTCAAATACTGATTGAAAATATTGCAAATGTTTTGGAGGAATTGAAATACAAATGAAAGAAAATCCTAAATGTTAAATCCCAACGCCATGAGTGCTTCAAACGCCCAATACCTTAAATGTCCAATAATTTCAGATAAACGCCTTGAGCCAATTTTCGTGAATTACTGGTAGGGTTCTTCCATCTGTGTTGGTCAATTTGTAGTATCCTCCGGCCACGGACTCAGCGACCATGAATGGTCCTTCCAAATTGGAGTTCCTTGTAGAATGAAGACCGCGCTGAACTGCTTTGAGAACCAGGTCCCCTTCATGAAACTTGTTAGGCTTGGTGGATCGTGACTTGAATATCTTCTGCTGGTTCGGAATTTCCTGTTTGATGGAATTCCACGATTGTGGCCCATATAAACACTTGCGCGGAAGAGAGTATCCAGCATAGTGTTGATCATGCTTAGCCAAGTCTTCAGCAATAAACCTCTCGATGGAGTGACCGATTTTAAGAATTTCTGAACTCAACCATTGAGTGTAATATTGCTGAGGTGAAGTTACCCACTCGTAGCTTTTGATGACTGCTGAATTATTCATGGGGAGAAGTCCCTGGACCATAGTAGCATATCTGAATATTGGTAATATTGGAGCATGAGGAGGAATAAGACTTGCCTGAGCTCGAAACCTTCTAACAAAGGTGTGCGGATTATCTCCAAGTTCCTGCGTAAGTCCCATCAGAGTTTTTACTTCTTCCAGATGCTCAAACGGTGGTGCGTCCTCTGCTTCGTCTTCCAACTCGGAATCCTTGTCGATGACAGGATGTGTTGAAGGCATCGTTGTCCATCCATCATGAATCCAAGATCTCCCAAGGACCATGTTGTATCCAGGGTCTTCCCGGATTATGAAAAACTTGGCCTCAGTGCAGATCAATCTTTCCGTAACTTTGAGAGTGATGAAGCCGTATGCGTCTCTGGAGATTCCTTCGTGGTACCTGATTGCTATGGGAGCGTGGGTGGCTTCCCGTCGAGTAATACCAGCAGCTCTGAGAGTTTTCAAAGGTATGATGTTGACAGCGGTACCAACATCGACGAACACCCTCTTGAACTCATTTCTTTTAATGTACACTGTGGTGAGCGATCCCCAGTCATACATTTCTGTGTCGGTGGCTTAAGGTCCGGTGGTGGTCTCTTGGATCAGCAGACTTCTTCCGGACATGATGTGGTTCAGTGCAGCAAACATGTCTTTCCTTTGAGCTTTCGAAAGATACAACAACTCGCAGACATGTTCGATCAAAGATTGGACCGCCTCCTTGACAGGAAGTTCAGAGATGGTAAAAGTTCTGACTGGGAGGGGGTTTTTGTGCACTCCCTCAGTCCCCAGGTTGAGCTCTCCTGATTCGACCTTTTCCTTGAATATGCGCTTCAAAATTTTGCAATCACTTGTGGGATGGCTGACGTATCTATGGAAACGGCAATACCGAGGATTTTCCATGGCCTCTTCAGTTGGTTCCTTCTTGACATAAGGTAATTTGATTGCACCATCTTGAATCCAGGAATCGAGTAGTTCATTAACTTCTTCCATTGAACAGGGAAAATCAGGTGCTTCTGGATCTTCCGTATGCTGAGGAGGGATTTTCGAATTCTCCTTATTGTGTGCCTTTGAAGGGGTGGAGGAAGTCTGCTTGTGATGTGGTTCTGCTTTTCGCTTACTCCCTTCTGCGACAACATTTGTTGAAGGTTGCAAGTTGTACTGCTTGTTGATCAAACGCCTGCTTCCTTGAGTGTCTTTTGAATCCTCAGTCTTTATAGACTTTGCTCTTTCCAAAAGAGCGGGTGCAGTGGTTTCCGACCTCTTCGCGGCTTCGTGAAGCTCTGAGAAAGTCTGGAATCGAAGGTTTTCCAGCAAGGCCCTGTAGACCGGGAGCATGCCATTGATGCACAAGTCCATCAGTTGTTGCTCCGTGACGTTTGGGTCATGACAATCCAGGGCTTGGACTCTGAATCTTTTCACATAATCATTGGGATTTTCACTGACCCTCTGAAACATCCTTCCAAGGTCAGAGAGGGTGACTTGTTCTGACACGAAGAAGTATTTCCTGTAGAATGCGTTAACCATTTCTCCCGAATTGTTGATAGTCCCTGGTGTAATGTTGTTATACCAGGTGTATGCTCTGCCTTTCAGAGATTTTGAGAATTCCTTGAGACGAACGACATGATTATGTTCATGTTCTCCCAGGGCTTCGAGAAAACGAGAGACATGTTCCCGAGCATTACCAGTTCCATCATATAAGGTGAAGGTTGGAGAAACGTAACCTTTGGGGAGTGGAATCCTCTGCGTAGCGGCAGGATAAGGAGGTTGATGACGGTCATGCGATGTTTTATCTTTTCCACGGTTCTCCAAAAGGTGCTCCAGATCCTCGCGAGTGATGAAATTCGATGATTCCTTCGCTGATGAGTTGTCTGCAGCAGTTTTGTGGATTTCGTCGTCTTCTACTGTATGGATTGGAATTATTTCAGGACTGTCGTCTGAGGATTTCTCCTTCCCCTTTCCCTTCTCTTGAGTCTTCTCTGACATCTTGTCAGTAAGAGTTTTGAGATAATTACACAGCTCCTTCTGTGTAGCAGCCATGTCAGTCTGGTTCTTTGCAAGAGTCTCCTGCTCTTTGATAAGATCAGCAATGGTAGGTGGTGTATCTCCTCTGACTTCTTCAGGGCGTCGTCCGGACAATGGATGACCTTTGGCGTGAGGAGGAGTAGTGTCACCACCATCAGTGTTGGAGGTCGGAATTGTCTCCCGGATATTCTGATTGTTGTTGTTGCTAGTGCTAGCACGGTTTGTGTTAGGATTTGTAACTGAACCTGACCTGAGATCAACCCTCTTGTGAAATTGTTAGATTGCAACCAAGAGAATGATCTCCCACTGTGGTCGCCAATCTGTAGATGGGGAAAAACGATTTGCTGGTTTTTAAGAAATTGAGGAGACGACCGTACGGAGGAGACTCCTCGAACCGAGCGAAATGTTAAACTTCACAAAGATGCACCGCTGAAAAGGGGGTGCTTTATATTCGAGAGATCAATCTGTAGTACTCCGGCCTAAATCAAGACAATGATCGTTTTAGAGTAAATTCGGTCAGAAGAGATGATAGGTTGATCTGTAGGATGGAAGCTGGGAAATGTGTGGAATCAATGGTAATCAAAGATTGTGGGTGTGTGAATTCTGAATATATAAGCTCTTAATGATTGAAATTTCTCAATTGAGAGTAGTTGCTCAATTGATGAGTTGATGATCTCGTGTTGTCGATGAGACGTGAGATTGATGATATTATGATGCCCATTCATCATGATTCAGAGACTTATTTATATTGCTGGAATTGTAGACACCATGATTCCATGAAGTGTGACAGTTGATGGAATCAAGGAGTGGGGAAGTGGAGATCGTGTTTGAAACCAGTTGCTCAACGTGTGGAGACTTGGTCGATTTTCCACCCACTACCTCGTGAATTCCTTCAACTGATTGCACGACTTTCTCACATTCCATCGTGTGTTTGAACACACGTGCCGTAGAACGCCAGACCAAAACCCTAAGTGATATCCCCCAAGTGACACGATTGACGTCTCGTGGTTTGTTAGTCAACTGATGACTTCGTGGTTTGATGGGACGATGAGTCCATGTAGTCGTTGAGTTGAACATGATATTCTGAAACTCATGAATTGAACATGTCATGAGACAGAGGTATAATTCTTACGATGAAGTGAGCAAGTATTGCTCATTCGGTGGATCGTTGAATATTGATTGTTGAACCAATATTCCTTGGTTTGAGCAAATATTTATCATCTGAGCAAGTGTTGCTCATGTGATGAATTGTTGAATATTTGATTGTCTGAGCATGTGTTGCTCGTATGATGGATTATTGGCAGCGTACTAAAAATATTAATTAGAATACTGGTCGTTGAACCGAGCATAATTAATAAAATTAATGACCATGAGGTCGTCGTAAATTATTAAGGTTAGAATCTGGAATGATGATCCTTGGATTCAGAAACCCTAATTTGATCAATTGATGATCAATTCATGGTTCGTCAGAATTTCAACCATGGGACGAAGGAGGGAGCGACTACATGGGACCGTGGATCAACCACGTAGTGTCCATATGCTCACGTGAGCAAATACGAAGAACTCCTGAAGAGTTGACGATTTGTTGGTGGAAGAATGATTAAATGCTGGCTTAATCATTTATTCAACGTCTGAGTCTTAGGTGAGAAAACCTAATTAATTAAGAAAAGGCGAGGGATCGACCATGGAGTCATGAAACCGGACCTGGGTCGTCCCGTGACCGCCTGCCGATCACTTCATGAAAATCCAAAGTGTTTGGGAGAGTTTTGGACCTAATACGAGCAATTGTGCAAATTAGGTCAAAACTGTGAAAATTGATGGGACCGGCTTCCGTGAGCCAAAGAGCCAATCTTGGCCGGTCAAGATAGCGTGATCATGTCCCAAAGGCGTCCGCATCTCAGTCCTGAGAATTTTGATATTTTCTGGCGTGCAATTGAGCATCCATTCGAGAAAATATTCCAAAATTAGGGTTTCGACGAAACTGAGGGAAACACCATGAGATGATGAAAAATAATTATAAAATAAGGAATGAGGAGGCGTGGGACCGCCGTGGTCAAGGCATGGTTGGCCAGTCGTGACCACGGTCCCCTGGTGCTTTTTCCTTAATTTTAAAATATTTTGATGATTTTATGAAAAATTCATGAATTTTGAGAAATTTGATGAATTTATGGAATTTCCATGAATTAAATGAGTTTTCATGAGTTCAGGGAAGCAAAAAAATATTAAAATAATAAAACAAGGGCGTGTGGGACAATGGAAGCATGGTCGGCCGGCTATGGACCGGTCCCACGATTTTTCATAATTTTTTAATATTTTTTAGGTATTTTTGATGATTTGAGGGAATTTTTCCTAATTTGAGAGAAATACCATGAAATCAAGGAATTTGATGAATTCAAGGAAAACTAATAATAAAATAATAAAACAAAGGGGCGTGTGGGACCGGCTAGGGAATGGCCGGCCGGCCAAGGCCTTGTCCCACAGGTTTTCATAATTTATTTTAATTTATTATTATTATTTGATGATTTGTGCAAAATACCATGAAATCAAGGAGTTTTTTTCATGAAATTAGAGAAATAATAACAAAAATAATAAAATAATAAGGAACCGTGGGGTGTGGGGCCGGTTGGGACCAAGGAATGGACGGTTGGCCAATGGTCACGCCCCACACTCCTTTCCTTAATTTTATATTATTTTTATGGATTTATGGAAGTACCATGAAACCAAGGAGTTTCCTCGAGACGAAGGAGATTTGATAAAATGAGAGAATTTTCATCAAATCATGGAAAATAATAAAAATGCATTAAAAATATAAAACTGGCATGGGACTGACCACGACACGGTCGGTCGGTCGTGTGTCCGTGCTCCCAGCACCCTGGTCAATATTTTTAATTTTTTATTATTTTCTTCCCTATTTTGCATAGGTTCATCATTTCGTTGTATTTTTGAAATACTCGTTCGTGCGGTGACTTTTAGTGTATCGTCGTTGAATATACCTTCACTATTTGAATCGGGGCTTACTTAGAGGTAGCTCAGACGCTCGGTTGTTGATTATTTATTACTAATTGTGGAATTCGGTGGAGAATAATTCACAAAACTGAGCAATAAGATGTTTATTATTAATTCATAGGATCAGCTGAGGATTCGACTACGAATTCAGAATAATAAAGTGAGCATTACCATTCCACGGGATCGTAGATTCGACCATAGAATCAGAGTAATTAAGATTTATATATTACCATTTATGAGACCAGTTGTGGATTCGATCATGAAATCGGAGTAATGAGATAATATAGTTATTGCTATTCTATGAGATCAAGCTGTGGATTCGATCATAGAATCAAAACAATTGTTTATTGCCATTCCATGGGACCAGTCGTGGATTCGACCATGGAATAGGAGCAATTGTAATTAGGAATAATTAACTTTGTGGCTCTATACTAGCAGAGCAAGCTGTCTAGGAGCATTAATTATCCCGATATGAGCTTGTCGGTAAGTCATATCATTTATATAGTCAGGGTAAACTCGTTATTTGTTCCTGAAGACGTTATCGCTCTATACTAGCAGAGAAAGCTGTCTTGGAGTCGTCCATCTCGTGATACTATATAGAAATAATCACTGAAAGTGTTCAGTATTCATGAGATATGTCGTTGTCCAGTCGTGAGACTACATATCTACATGTACTCTGAGAGAAAGTACTCTCCGTTGAGAATTAGATGAGAGACCCGTGTCTCGATACTCACGTCTGATTGCTGAATCAGAGCTTCGTATAATTATGAGCTTACGATTTTAGCCTTTGTCGAAAATCCACCATCTACAGCTATTCTTGAGATCAAGCTGTGGATTCGATCACAGCATCAGAACAATTGTTTATTGCCATTCCGTGGGACCAGTCGCAGATTCGACCATGGAATAGGAGCAATTGTTATTGCCATTCCATGGGACCAGTCGTGGATTCGACCATGGAATAGGATCAATTGTTATTGCCATTCCATGGGACCAGTCGTGGATTCGACCATGGAATAGGAGCAATTGTTATTGCCATTCCATGGGACAGTCGTGGATTCGACCATGGAATAGGAGCAATAATATATTATTCTGGGAATTCAGTAGTGAATGTCACGGCATAATTAATCTTAATTAGGAATAATTAACTTTGTGGCTATATACTAGCAGAGCAAGCTGTCTAGGAGAATTAATTATCCCGATATGAGCTTGTCGGTAAGTCATATCCTTTATATAGTCAGGGTAAACTCGTTGTTTGTTCCTGAAGACGTTATCGCTCTATACTAGCAGAGAAAGCTGTCTAGGAGTCGTCCATCTCGTGATACTATATAGAAATAATCATTGAAAGTGTTCAGTATTCATGAGATATGTCATTGTCCAGTCGTGAGACTACATATCTACATGTACTCTGAGACAAAGTACTCTCTGTTGAGAATTAGATGAAAGACCCGTGTCTCGATACTCACGTCTGATTGCTGAATCAGAGCTTCGTATAATTATGAGCTTATGATTTTATCCTTTGTCGAAAATCCACCATCTACAACTATTCTATGAGATCAAGCTGTGGATTCGATCATAGCATCAGAACAATTGTTTATTGCCATTCCGTGGGACCAGTCGCAGATTCGACCATGGAATAGGAGCAATTGTTATTGCCATTCCATGGGACCAGTCGTGTATTCGACCATGGAATAGGATCAATTGTGATTGCCATTCCATGGGACCAGTCATGGATTCGACCATGGCATAGGAGCAATTGTTATTGCCATTCCATGGGACAGTCGTGGATTCGACCATGGAATAGGAGCAATAATATATTATTCTGGGAATTCAGTAGTGAATGTCACGGCAGAATTAATCTTAATTAGCAATAATTAACTTTGTGGCTCTATACTAGCAGAGCAAGATGTCTAGGAGCATTAATTATCCCGATATGAGCTTGTCGGTAAGTCATATCCTTTATATAGTCAGGGTAAACTCGTTGTTTGTTCCTGAAGACGTTATCGCTCTATACTAGCAGAGCAAGCTGTCTAGAAGCCGTCCATCTCGTGATACTATATAGAAATAATCACTGAAAGTGTTCAGTGTTCATGAGATATGTCGTTGTCCAGTCGTGAGACTACATATCTACATGTACTATGAGAGAAAGTACTCTCCGTTCAGAACTCGATGAGAGACCCGTGTCTCGATACTCACGTCTGATTGCTGGATCAGAGCTTCGTATAATTATGAGTTCACGATTTTATCCCTTGTCGAAAATCCACCATCTACACTCTTAATGAGCCTGTGGCTCGTACTTGTGCTAATTAATCACAAGGTTCGAGAACTTACTCATGAAAAGTCTTGTTGAGTAAGTTGTGCTAAAACCGGGTATACTTGTTGCTTGCATCTGTTAAAGTTGATCTACCTTCTTATCGTCCATAGCTAAACTTGTGTTGACAGATTCGCTAAGATCAAGTATTGGTTAAGTTAAAAGAAAGTGTTGCATATTGTTTTAAAATTTTATTTTTAGGTCCTGTTTTCAATTGCATTAAGGACTTTATTTTCCTTGGGTAATTATTGTACTCGAACGGATTTCGTTCTGGCCCGAGTCAACATTTTATATGAAACCCTAAATTGTTGTCCCCAAGGATAAATATCCAACCTCTTAGGTGGTGTTGTTAGACCCCCTGTTTTTCATTTTTATCAATACATGCATATCGACTTACGAAAGACTTTACTTTTGAAAAGATATGGGACAATAACAGTTTACGGACGCAAACACACATATCACATAACAATTGCAATATATAAAACCATAAAGATTAATACTGCAAAAGTCATATTCCAAACAAATTTAGAATTTTAACAAATAAATCTAAAAACATGAAGATGAAAACGTTGGACATAGCTATGTGTAATCACAATAATGGCTATTCCAAACTCTAGTTATTCTTCTAATCAAAACAAGAAACATAGAAGATTTACTAGGCAATAAGACCTTTGAAGAATTCTTTATCATCCCCGAACTCCTTGTCGTCAACAACCATTGGAACATAAGGTTCATTAAGGTAGGAGTTTATATCAATAAACCTTCTTGGCTGCTGATGTCGAATCAGGGCCTTCTGAATCTCATGAGTCTTATACACAAAAGCCTTTATTTGCTGAATCTCCTTTCGCATCTCCTTCAACACTTCAAGAATATCAGAAAACTTCTGAGATTTTGAAGGAACGACTCTTGGCTTCCTCACATTCCATCTTTTTCTTTTCAATGTGGGAGCTAACGGAGATTTTTCTTTTTCCTTCATGATTGATGGCTTAACAATCATGTTAACATCTTTTCCATCAGAAGACATCATGCTTGGAGTGTCCATAAAAATCAGAAGTTGAAATCAACAAGTAGTCTTTAGATAAAAAGAGGTTACAGAGAAGGAAAAAGGAATGTAGGGTTCGAAACCTTTAAATAGGTTCGTACACGTCCAACTCTTAACCCTATGAAGAGTACAATTGTCGATAATAACCCTTCTTTATTGATAGACTTGGAATTCCAAAAAAAAACTAAGAAAAGAAGAAAAAAATTTTCCTAAAATCCTGAGAGGTACAAAATCATTGTCTCTTTTGATCAGGCACATGAGACAAGATTTCCACAACAACACAATCAAGTTGGGTTGCGGTGAAAAACAATTTTTCCACCATTTTCCTCTTGAGAGGAATCCACAGACCTCTGTCTATCAAAATGACTCGACCATGCTTTCTTTTCTAATGGTCTAGGTCTATCCTTGGAAACTAACTTATTAGACGAAGATAAAATCCTACATACCTCAACGGTCTTCTGAGCAAGTTTAAGCTTATTTGCTAATTGATTTTCTCTTTGTTGAAGTTTGTTGACGTGCCTCAATTGGTGTTTGTACTTGTAACACCTTGAAATTTCATGACCCTTTAGAGAACAATACAAACACGTCAAACTAGGATAAAAGTCAGGCTTCTGAGATGTGCACGCAGATAGACACATGGTGGATCCTGAAACATTACAAACAAAGTTTCCAAAGAATGGGTCAATATTTTCTTCCAGATTGGTTGAGTTTTCTTCTGAAACAATATCGAGATTGATGTATATATTTCTACAGTTATCAAAATAAATATTTTCACCGAGAAGTGCAACACTTGATTTCTCGTTTTCATTAGAATCATAGTTGTCCGACATTTCATCAAGAGTTGCAGCAAGAACTTTGTTCCCAGTGTATTTTCTATGATTTGGACACTCGTTTGCAAAATGACCAAATCCTTTACACTTAAAGCACTGAGGCATATTCTCGTCATCAGTTTCATCAGTTTCCCTGTTTTCAGGAGGAACACGATTATGAGGCTTAACTAATGCTTTAGGCTTATCTCTGAAGAACCGTTTACTTCTCTTCAACAGAAGATCCCTAAACTGTCTTGTGATTATCGAGACTGACTTGTCAAGATCTTCATCTGATGAATCCGTCTCAGAGTGATCACCTTCAGAGATACACACTTTTTTACCTTTTTCAAGTAATTTAGTGTCCTTTAGTGCTTTGAACGCAACATCCTTAGATTTGGATGAATGTTCGTGATCAAAGATCTTAAACTTCCCAACCAGCATATCTAGATGGCAGCGATCTGAGAATTTTCATCACAATGTCCTTTTCAGAAATAGTCTTATCCAATGCAAAAGATGCATTAACAATTTCAGACACTTTGTGATTAAACTCATCAAATGTTTCTTCATCTGCCATACAAAGGTTTTCCCAATCGGAATTAAGTTTTTGAATCCTAGCTTCCTTTTCACTGGTATTGCCTTCGAATACGGTTAATAATATATCCCAAGCTTCTTTAGACTTAGTGCAATTTGACACATGGTGCTGAAGATTTGGGGTAATGGCATGTATGATGGCATTCAATCCGTCGGAATTTTACTTTGCAGCAAGTATCTCGGCAGGACTGTATTCACCAATATTCTTGGGAACTGTGGATGGGGAAAAACGAGTTGCCGGTTTTTGGGAAGTGAAGAGACGAGCGTGCGGTCGAGACTCCTCAGCGGGGCAAAATGTTAATCCTCACACAGATGCACCGCTGCAAAGGGGGTGCTTAGATTCGGGAAATCAATCTGTATGACTCCGGCCTAACACTAGTACAAACAGACCCTTTTGCCAGGCCAAATTGGCGTGTCCATAGGGGTTTTAATACGCCACTTTGGTTTGGACTTGGCGTGGCTTCTGCTTGCGTAGTTTTAGGTAAAATGGCGTGTTTTTAGGTAGCTTATAGCCACGCCTGCCATGCGTGTCTATTTCTGCATGAAATAGACACGCCAGAGCCATATAGGCGTTGTTATATAGTGTCCCAAAAACTTAAGTACTGGTACTCTATAGACACACGATTTATTGTTTTGGCGTGGCTATTTGGTTCACTATAGACACGCAAATTGCTTTTTTGCGTGGGTATTTGGTTCACTTTAGACACGCAAATTGCTTTTTGGCGTGGCTATTTGGTTCACTTTAGACACGCAAATTTCTTTTGAGCGTGGCTATTTGGTTCACTTTAGACACGCAAATTTCTTTTTGGCGTGGCTATTTGATTCACTATAGACACGCAAATCGCTTTTTGGCGTGGCTATTTGGTTCACTTTAGACACGCAAGTTGCTTTTTTGCGTAGCCATTGGTTATCCAGTAGACATGCCATATAAGTTTAACGTGGTTATATGTTATGTTTTAGCCACGCCAATTTCACTTACCTTCATCCACGTGGCTGTATTAGGAACCGTTGGATACCATCCACATGTAATGTTGTGAGACGTTCATTGGATATCCTATAGACGCGCCCCATATAGCGTCGCTATATGTGATATTTAGCCACGCCAATTTACAATTACCTTGATCCACGTGGTCGTATTAGGAATCGTTGGATCTCATTTAAGATGATGCAATACTGACCATTCAATTATATGCATCCTTCACCGTCCACATGTAACGTTGTGAGCCGTTCATTAGATATCCTATAGACACGACCCATAGAGCGTGGCTGATAGACGCATTTATGTGTCTAATTTGTCCTCAATGTTTCGCATTGTTGGTACTCGTTTTCGTCCTTATTATGGTGTTTTGTGTATTTTTAGGTATTTTTGGAAAATAAATATTGTTGGAAAAATGGGCTCGAAAAATCACTCGGAACACCCCCGGAGGACACTTGCTATACGGAGCCCAGATTTGGTTAAGGGGCACTCCAAAAAGGAAACTGCTATTCGCACCCCACAGCTGGTTAGGGGGACACCATCTTCTTCATTTGAAACTTAAAAATTGGCGGGAAAAAATGTGGCAGCTCTCTGAGAATGTTTCGATCAAAATTTGAAGATGTTCTAGGTGGACTAAAGGGATGAAACTTCATGGGTAGTTGTGATATGTCATAAAAGAGCTGGTATGGGTGTTTGTTTCGATCAAATTTGACTGGAAAATCCGTGACAAGGAATCAGGGAAGCCCGTGCATGAGAAGAATAGTTCACGGGTTTTGGAAGATTTATACGTGTTCTTCTCGTGTATGATGACTCTAGCAACACTCTGGACCGTGAAGAAGATAAATGAGGAGATTTTGCAGTTGTAGAAACACGTGAGAAGCTAAAACAGGGAAGAACATATTCCCAGAATATTTTTCTTCACTGCGTGAAAAGTTTAATGAAATTTTGTGAGAGTTATGGCGTGATATTTTGCTGTTGTTGAGTATATATAGGGTGAGGGGATCATAGAGAAGGGATACGGAGATATTGGGAGAGAAAAAGAGCACCACAGAGCGAAAAATCAAATTTGCAGAGCTGCCATTTCTGTTGCTGCAAAACTGAAGAACACGAAGAACGGACCTGCACCAGCAGTCGTTTATGAACAGTGGCAGCAACTCATTCTGTGGGTCGCAGTTTACAGGCAGACTTAAAAACGCAACAGCAACAGCAACAGTAACGGCTCTTTGTAACGGTTTTTGCAACAGTTATAAGCGTTGCAAACCCGATTTTTATTATAATTCTCCCTTATTCGTCATTTGTAACCCTTTGAGCATAAATGAAATCAACTTTTGAGCGTGTTTCCAACATGATGAGCGGCTAATTCTCTCGTAACCAAGGAAATGGATGAAGCTATTCACACATGCACAATGGGTAACTATTTCATTTTCTCTAATATTTAATTATAATTCACTCAATCACTGCTTTTGCAGAGTTCTTAAAAGTTTACATAATTTTCTTCATTAGTTGTGATTCAATTAGATAGGTTATGCTTTGGTTAGATAATCTATGCTTAGGGGATACAATTAATTTTTGAGAATATGTTTGATTATTTGTGGATTAAGAAATAAAGGATTAAAAGGATAATTAGAGTTATCAAATATTTGACATCATTCATGTGTAATAGTGGATTCTAGTGTCTTGGTATTTTCCAATCACTTGAAATCAATTTTGAGTTAAGTTTTCTATATTTTTAAGTTCTATTAAGTCTAGAATTGATTGCCTTCACAAGCCTCAACGAACTCTTTACTACAACATCATTGAAAATACCATCAATTTTTGGCGCCGCCGACGCGGGCTTGTCTTTAGGATAGAGTTTTTAGATTTAGTTTTTTTTTTAGTTTTTTTTTTTCTTCTTTAGGTTTTTGGGTTTTTGTCCTTTCCTTTCAGATTTTGGGAATTTGGAGCGAAAGAAATTTTTGCCAAAGCTTTTGGCGAATATTTAAAGACTTGAAGTAAAAGGCAAAGCGAAAGGAGCTAAAGAAGAATAATTTTTTTTTATTTTATAGAAAAAGAGAGAAAAAAAAAGAGTGTTATTTTATTAGATTTTATTAGGAATTCTTTTTATTTTGTATTTTTCTTTTTCTTTTTGCACTTTATTTTTTGGACCTTTCTTTTGGACTTTGGACATTTGGACATTAATTTTTTTAAACCCTACGGAAGGGTAGATTAAATATTAAACTGTTTGCAAAGAAGGACGGTGATTACGATATCACCTCGGCCCCTCGGGTTCGTACACAACATAGGAGTTGTGTCCCGAGTCGACGACAACGGTTCATCCCCGTCTGGAACGGGAGGTAAGTTTGTCGAAACACTCGTGAATCCCCTGTCAGCGAGTTACTGTATTCCTTCGTTTGCATATATGCTGAGGAAATGAAAACGACTGTTTTAAATTCCTAGTAAAGGGCAAGGACTGGCCATACAAGATAAGGGTTCGGATTTCATCACCGTTCTCTTCTTGCCCGCCTTAGGAAAACGAAACCAAAGGCGAACCTAAGCTTTAAAATTTGGAATAGAACGAGACCTATAGGGTAACGAGCTTAGTAGGAAAGTCGTTCAAAAAATATTGGTTACTCTTTTAGCATACTTCGAAGTTCATGATGGTTTCTGTGAGTTGAATGTGTGACTGCGCCGCCTTGTGATAGCGGTGAGGCCTTGGGTATCAAAGATCGACTGAGCTTCCCTCGCCTCAATTCAACTTACTTTGACTCGGATTGATTCAAGAGGGGTTTGCTTAAATTGTAACGAATTCCCTTTCGAAGGATTAGAAGCTGGTCTAGAAACAATCTAAGTGGAACCATCATGCTTTTTGTTTTCTAGAATTCAGTAGGTTTGCTGTGGTGGAGTCAGCCTTGTTTGTGTTTGCATAGAACTTCCCTTCCCTTTTAGGGATTTTAGTTTTAGTTTTGTTTTTCTAGTGTATGCCCGAGGTCATTAGAGAACGGGCTTGGAAAAGAAACACTCTAGGTCGTCTGATTAGTGATAAACCTAGTAGTTCTTCTTGTGAAGGCGAGGAGATCGAAGACTCTTCTTTAGAGAGCCCCGTTTTTGGAAACTTCAGTTTTGAGAATCTGCTTCTTTGTGAAGAAAGTACTCCTAGTCCTTTGGTAGTGCCATAAATGGCAACTTTAAAAGCTTTATTGAACCCAACTAGGACCTCTCGTCCGTCTTGTATCAAGTTAGCTGAAACCGAGGCAAATTATGAACTCAAACCTGGGACTTTACAGATGCTCCCAACCTTTTTAGGAAAAGAGAATGAGAACCCCTATTTTCATATTAGGGAATTTGAGGAAGTATGTAGTACTCTGAAAATTAAAAACCTTAGTGATGATGCACTGAAACTTAGGTTATTCCCCTTTTCCTTAAAAGATAAAGCCAAATCTTAGCTGTATAGTTTGGATTCTGAGTCAATTGAAACCTATGAACAACTTACATATGCCTTTATACATAAGTTTTTCCCAAGGCACAAAACATCGTCTATTAGGACACAAATTTGTACTTTTGCTCAACAAGAGGGAGAATCTTTATATAGTTATTTAGAAAGGTTCAATGACTTAATATCTCAATGTCCTCATCATGGTTTAGAGAAGGTTAGGTTAGTTCAGATCCTCTACGAGGGTTTAGATTATTCAACAACAACCATGGTTGAGTCCTTATGCACAGGTGGGTTTGAGAATAAAACTGTTGATGAGGCGATGACATTTTTGAATGAAATCGCCAATAAGACCCAACAATGGGAAAATAATAGGGAACCCCAGAAAACAATTCTTCTAAGTAGAGGAAATGTCAATAGGGTAGAAGGATCCTATGAGTCAGATGCTAAAATAGCAGCCATAGCCAAAAGGTTAGAAGCGTTGGAATTAGGTCATTCTAGTGGTACTAGTGGTAGAATAAAGCCTTTTTGGGAAGACCATACTGTTGAAGAGCAAGCCAATGCTCTTTATAACAACACTAGATTCGATAACCGTCAGAAGTTTGACCCTTATTCAGAAACCTATAACCCTGGTTGGAGAAACCATCCCAACATTTCTTGGTCTAAGGGCCAGAATCAAGGTCAGTCTAGTAACTCTCAAGCTCCCCCAGGTTTTGGCTATCTTAAGAATCCTTCATCCCCGGCACAGTTTCAGAACCCTTCGGATAAGAAGATTATGAGTTTAGAAGAGTCTCTTTCTTTGTTAACTCGTAACACTATGCAGTTTCAGCAATCTGTTGCTCAAGGTTTAGAAGAAAATAAGAGAATAGGTCAGGCCAACTCTCAGGCTATTTCCGAGTTGAAAACCCAGGTTAGTCATATAAATGAGTCTTTAAGAGAAAGAGGTAAGTTTCCTAGTCAAACTCAACCAAACCCTAGAGCAATTAATGAAATAGGTGAAAGACCATCCGATCATGTAAATGCTATTAAAATCCTTAGGAGCGGTAGAGAGATAGACAACAAGGTTTCCATGCCTAATAGTGAACATGTTGTAGTTCACCCTTATGAGCCAGAGAATGAGAAGACTGATGGAGTCTCCAAAGAGACCAATGAGGGTCCTGCTGAGCCCGGATTTGTTCCCAGAGCCCCGTTTCCCCAGCTGCTAGTTCCGACTAAGAGGGAGTCCAACTTTAGTGATATATTAGAGGTTTTTAAGCAGGTTACTATCAACCTACCATTGTTGGATGCGATTAAGCAGATTCCGGCTTATGCCAAGTTCCTTAAGGACTTGTGTACACGAAAGCGTAAGCTTAGTGTCCAAAAGAAATCTTTCCTAGCTAGTCACGTGAGTTCCATTATTCAGAATACCACTACTCCTAAGTATAAAGACCCAGGGTCCCCTACCATTTCTTGCACAATAGGTAAACACCGTGTTGAGAAAGCTTTGTTTGACTTAGGAGCCAGTGTGAATTTACTTCCATACCATGTGTACCTTAAGCTATGACTTGGTGAGATGAAACCTACCCAGATGACACTCCAGTTAGCTGATAGGTCCGTTAAAATTCCTCGTGGTGTGATCGAGGATGTTCTTATTGAGGTCGACAAGTTTATTTATCCAGTGGATTTTGTTATCCTAGATACCCAACCTGTCCCTGACCCAGAGAACCAGATACCGGTGATTTTAGGTCGCCTATTTTTAGCAACATCCAATGCGATCATTAACTTTCGAACTGGTATTATGAATTTGTCTTTTGGTAATATGACTATTGAGCTGAACATCTTTCACATTATTAAGCTACCCCAGGAACTGGACGACTCGAGCGTAGAAGAGGTGAACATGATAGGCACCTTAGTAGAGGAGTCATTACCAAACACTTTGATAGAAGATCCATTAGAGAAATGCCTAGCTCACTTTGGGATTGATTTTGATGATGATGATGTGATTAATGAGGTGAATGATTTGTTAGATTCAACCCCTTTGTTAGACACTAGTAATGGATGGAAACCTAAGTTCGAACCTTTACCCGTTCCCGAGTCTACCCTAGTTCCTTCGTTGGAAAAGCCTCCTAAGTTGGACCTTAAACCATTACCAGATACCATGAAGTATGTGTTTTTAGGCCCCTCTGAAACTTTACCTGTGATTATAGCATCCGACTTGGATAGTGATCAGGAAAGTAGGCTAGTGACTGTCCTTCAGAATAACAAGGAAGCTTTAGGATGGACCATAGCAGACATTAAGGGTATAAGTCCTATTGATTGTATGCATCATATATACTTAGAGAGTGACGCCAAACCTTCTAGGGAGATGCAACGTCGACTGAACCCTAATATGAAAGAAGTTGTTTGAACCGAGGTTCTGAAGCTGTTAGATGCAGGCATTATCTACCCCATTTCAGACAGTAAGTGGGTCAGCCCCGTTCAGGTTGTTCCCAAGAAATCCGGTATTACTGTAGTCCAGAATGATAACAATGAGTTAATCCCAACCCGAATGACCACGAGTTGGCGTGTCTGTATTGACTATAGAAAATAGAACAAGGTCACTAGGAAGGACCACTTTCCCCTTCCCTTCATCGACCAAATGCTAGAGAGATTAGCTGGACGTAGCCATTATTTCTTTTTAGATGGATATTGCGGTTATAATCAGGTTTCTATTGCCCCAGAAGACCAAGAGAAAACCACTTTTACTTGTCCCTTTGGTACCTTTGCGTATAGACGCATACCTTTCGGCCTATGTAATGCCCCTGCGACCTTTCAGCATTGTATGATGAGCATATTTTCTGACATGGTAAAACGGTTCTTAGAGGTCTTTATGGATGATTTTTTCAGTGTTTGGTTCGTCTTTCTATGAGTGCTTGCATCATTTGTCATTAGTTTTGACTAGGTGTAAGGAAAAGAATTTAGTGCTTAATTGGGAGAAATGTCACTTCATGGTTCGTTCAGGAATTGTTCTAGGGCATGTCGTATCTTCAAAGTGTATAGAGGTAGATAGAGCCAAAGTTGACCTTATTAAAACTTTACCGGTCCCAAAAACCGTAAAAGGTATTAGGTCATTCTTAGGGCATGCTGGTTTTTATCGTCGATTCATTAAGGATTTTAGCTTGATTTCTAGACCTCTTTGCAATTTGCTTGCAAAAGATGTTAAGTTTGTCTTTGATGATGCTTGTTTAGAGGCTTTCGAGAAGCTTAAAACTTTACTCACTACCGCCCCTATAGTCCAGGAACCCAACTGGAACCTACCCTTTGAAATCATGTGTGATGCTTCAGATTATGCTATTGGTGTTGTGCTAGGTCAGCGAGAAAACAAGTTACTTCATGTGATTTACTATGCTAGCAAAACTCTCAATGATGCCCAGTTGAACTATACCACTACGGAGAAGGAACTGTTAGCCATTATGTTTGCCTTAGACAAGTTTAGACCCTATCTCTTAGGTTCTAAGATCGTAATATATACTGATCATGCTGCTTTGAAATATCTTTTATCTAAGAAGGATACGAAACCTAGATTGATTATGTGGATCCTGTTGTTACAAGAGTTTTCTCCGGACATTAGAGACAAAAAGGGTGCAGAAAATGTAGTAGCAGACCACTTGTCTAGACTTGTTGTGGATACCCTTAATGATTCCCTTCCTATAAGGGACAACTTTCCTGATGAAAAATTTTCTTTGTTACCCAATTACCTTGGTATGCGAATATAGTGAACTATCTTGTTACTGGTAGAATGCCCCAACATTGGGGTAAACAAGAGCGTTCTAGATTTTTATGATCATGCGTGTGGGGGTCACTTTAGTGCTAAGAAGACTGCTGCTAAGATATTGAAGTGTGGATTCTATTGGCCTTCGTTGTTTAAAGACTCCTACAGTTATTGTGTTACTTGTGAACGTTTCCAGAAATTAGGAACCATTTCCCGTAGGAACATGAAGCCCTTGAACCCTATTTTAGTTGTCGAGGTCTTTGATGTGTGGGGTATTGACTTTATGGGTCCGTTTCCTAATTCTTTTGGTAACCTATACATCCTTGTCGCTGTAGACTATGTCTCTAAGTGGATTGATGCGGTTGTGTGTAAAACCAATGACCATAGGGTTGTGATTTATTTCTTGAAAAATAATATTCTTACACGTTTTGGTACACCGCGTGCTATAATTAGTGATGGTGGGTCGCACTTTTGTAATGGATCTTTTAGGCTTTTGATGAAGAAATATGGTATTACACATAAGGTAGGTACCCCGTATCATCCACAGACTAGTGTCAGGTTGAGGTTTCCAATAGGGAGATAAAACGTATATTAGAGAAAACAGTTAATCCTAATCGGAAAGACTGGTCGTCTAGGCTTACTGATGCTTTATGTGCTTACCGTACTGCGTTTAAGACACCCATTGGAATGTCTCCTTATCGGCTTGTGTATGGCAAGGCATGTCATTTACCTGTCGAGTTAGAACATAGAGCTTATTGGGCTGTTAAGCAGCTAAAATTTTCTCTTGACAAGGCAGGAGCCCATAGGAAACTCCAGCTCAATGAGTTGGACGAGATTTGTATTGATGCTTACGATAGTGCGAAGGAGTATAAGAACAAAATGAAACTTGTGCATGATAGAAATATTTTAAGGAAGTCATTTTCTCCAGGTCAAAAAGTTCTTTTGTATGATACCTGATTTTGATTTTGATTGTTGTTGTAGTAATGAGGTTCAAACTCTCGGACTTGTGAAGATTAAATTTAAAGATTTAATAAAATTATATACAAAAATATTAACAAAGTGGGCGAGAGGTAACCAAGACAGTAGAATCCACTATTACACATGAATGATGTCAAATATTTCATAACTCTAATTATCCTTTTAATCCTTTATTTCTTAATCCACAAATAATCAAACATATTCTCAAAAATTAATTGTATCCCTTAAGCATAGATTATCTAACCAAAGCATAACCTATCTAATTGAATCACAACTAATGAAGAAAATTATGTAAACTTTTAAGAACTCTGCAAAAGCAGTGATTGAGTGAATTATAATTAAATACTAGAGAAAATGAAATAGTTACCAATTGTTCATGTGTAAATAGCTTCATCCATTGCCTTGGTTACGAGAGAATTAACCGCTCATCATGTTGGAAACACGCTCAAAAGTTGATTTCATTTATGCTCAAAGGGTTACAAATGATGAATAAGGGAGAATTATAATAAAAATCGGGTTTGCAATGCTTATAACTGTTGCAAAAGCCGTTACAAAGAGCCGCTACTGTACTGTTGCGTTTTTTAAGTCTGTCTCTGATCTGCAACCCACAGTATGAGTCGCTGAAACTGTTTAAAAACGACGGTTGTGGCAAGTCTGTTCTTCATGTTCTTCAGTGTTCTTCAATGGCAGCAGCAGCAGCAGGTGGTCTCTCTGCAAATTCAATTTTTTGACTCTATGGTGCTCTAAACTTCTCCCAATCTCTCCGTCCCGCTTCTGCTCGACCCCAGTAGCCTATTTATACACCTTTGGACTAAGAATCTTCGCTCATTACTCCATAAAATCTTCCCATATCTCGACAGTAAAGAAAAAATAATAAAGGAAATTTTCTTTCCTTTCTCGCCTCTTCACACGCCTGCTGATGTCGATATACTCTCAGGGCATTGTTTTCACGTTCCACCAGAAGTAAAACTCTATCAATCCACACGCCAACTACACAGAACTCGTGATGGAGCAACCAAAACCCGAGCAACCATGTTTTCTTCACTGCCGATTATCCAACCAAATCCGGATGATTTTGAAGCCCATACCACACCTGTATATCTCAGTCAAGTGTTCCCGTGAAGTTTTAGCCATTGAATCACACTATAACATCTTCAAATTTCGATCGAAAATTCTCACAGAAGTGCCACATTTTTCCCGACAATTCTTAAGTTTCAAACGAAGAAGATGGTGTCCCCCTAACCAGTTGTGGGGTGCGAATAGCAGCTGCCTTTTTGGGGTGCCCCTTAGTAATTGAGGTGCACCTTAACCAAATCTGGGCTCCGTATAGCAAGTGTCCTTCGGGGGTGTTCCGAGTGATTTTTCGAGCCGATTTTTCCAACAATATTTATTTTCCAAAAATACCTAAAAATACACAAAACACCATAATAAGGACGAAAACGAGTACCAACAATACGAAATATTGAGGACAATTTAGGCACATAAATGTGTCTATCAAATACCCCCAAACTTATTATTTGCTAGTCCTCGAGCAAAACTAATAAAATAAAACCGAGTTGATTTCGGGAGGGTTTACAAGAGGTGTACCCACAAAACCATGACTTCTAATTGGTCACAAGTATCAAAAGAGCTATGAGGACATACATATTCTCAACCTATCTCCAAGTAACTAGAATGCCAGAGAAATTAAAGGTGTCAGCTCTAAAGATGACTGAAGAAAAGGGGAGACACATCCGCAACACTACTAGATAAAGAGATATCCGCTACACAGCTAGATAAACATTGTAAGATGCGTCCGCTGCTTTACAGCTGGATAAGATTAGGAGAGAGATAAAGATGAGAGGGACGTCTGCTACACAGCTGGACTAATTACGTGTGATGAGTTAAACCAGTGCTAGAAAGATCTTGTGCCAGATTGAAAGCGGGCTAAAAAAGCAACCAAATGTATCTTTCTTCGACTATCTCATAGTGCTCAGTAGAAACAACGTCTTCTTCGGTCTTCAACTGTTGATGATAAACTATCGAACCTCATAGAACCTTGTCAATTAACTCTTCTCTTCGATTTCTTGCTTGACTTATAAATTTCTACTTCCCTTTGGCCTTATTGAACAAAACGTAACGATGATTTTTTTTCATTTTTCATTTTATTTTCATTTTTTTTTTCAATTTTTTTCAATTTTTTTCATTTTTTTTTTAAAGAAAACAAGTTTATTAATCATCATCAACAACAATGAGTTTACAATTATTGGATGGAATCCTGGCAACAAGCTGTGCTCCAATCCCTTTATTGAGAACCACACCTATCCTATGAAAGAGAAAATCCCCGATAAAGACATTTTCATCATGACTAGCCATATAGTTTCGCAACCTATTCAGGAACTCCTCGGTATCACTCCCCAACCCACCTAAGGTTGTGAAGGCAAGAACTCCAAACCCCAGCTTCTGACCCTTGCATTTCTCCAAATACTTGGCCCTCTTCTTCACCACCGCATTATCCATAGCCCGACCAAGATCAAAATTACGTTCCGAAACGCTAGTGAAGGGGGAAACCACCGTGACATCCAAGCACATATCATGGCCATTATCCCAACCATACACAAGGATATCCGCTGGGAGTAAAGCCGACCCATCATCCGAAAGGAGTCCCAAATCTACTTCATTTCTGGCAGGAAGACTCGCACGATAACAAATTTTCTCAAAGGTGTCACGCATTAGGTCATGCCTGTATTTGATCCCGACCCCGTGCTTGCAATACAATGCATGATCCCCAAAGATATTCATCACAGGACCACAAATAGAGCACAAGTCTCAATTTTCAAAGAGGGGAATTTTGAGCCTATACTGAAGAACAACACGAAACTGCCTAGCACCAATTGTATGATTAAGCCCGTCAATATGCATCGCTAGCAAGAAGTCTTGCGCATGATTGACTCTATTACTCTGCCAGAGGGATGAATCACGCTTCGACATGTTGAACTGCATAGGTATGTTACTGCCAAAGATCTCATAGAGTCGGGGGAAGTATCCTCAATGCGTAAAAAAGAATCACCAACACCACATACCTGTTTGAAGCGTGTCAAAGCGTTCTCAAAACTGAAGCTCAGACCCGAAACCCCAGAGTGCCTCAGAATGGTCCCCTGCTGGGATCTTGTCTGAAAACAAGAAGCAACATAACAATATTGCTTCGTGTCCTCCATAGTATACACCCCCTAACCACCATCCTTAATGGGAAGCGTAACTAGCCTCTGCTGCAGTAAACCAAAACCTGACCCGTCTCCCATAACCAAGTGCCTAAGAAACTGTCTAAGATGGTCATCAAAAACCACTTGCGCCTCATCCAAAAACTCAGGTTTAATAGTACGCATGGCGAAATATAACCTAGAGATACCAGAACAGTTTCTTAGCAAAAATAACTCTCCTTGTGGGTCCTTCAGCTTCATCACCGCATCCATCAATGCAATGGTCTTCTGCACCCTCTTGACAACCATGTTTCTGCAAAACTGGGGATCTCGGCTAACTGGCCCACCCAATAACTTAACACCATCGGTAGGACGATGTAAGTTAGGCGGGAAAACACCATCAACTAACACTCTACTATCAACCGAAGGCCAGAAAAGCTCCGACTTAGAAACATTGAGATGCAACCCCAAGTGAACACCTTCCTGCTGGATAATGTCCAAAGCCTTAGCTACCATCAAAGTATCTCCGATAATGGTACCATCATCCAAATACCAATCCTGAAGATCCAAGGTGCATCTCTCGACGATCATATGAATGAGGGGGTGTAGCGTCAAAGCAAATAACATGGGGCCAAGAGGATCCCCTTGTTGAACTCCCTGAGCAGAGGAGAGAGTTTTGTCCATATAATATAGCCTAGCATGAGACGCATAACAAAACTCCACCCACCTCGAGATCGAAGGACAATGCTTTCTAACCTCTCTAATCATAGCAGACCTGCTTACCAGGTTGAAGGCGTTAGAGAAGTCCACCAGAAGCATAGACATAGAAGTAGAGTCACCCTTGACTTCCAAGAGCCGGTTAACTGCATGAAGAATGGACTTGCCACCACAGGGTACCCCTATGCCAAACTGAAAGTCACCAAGATAGCTATCCATTTCCTTACCAACATGAGAAGCAGCTACTTAGGAAACCAGACGTCTCCAGATAGTACCCACAGCTATCAGACGGATACCCCCATTAGGCTTAACAAGAGGTGTGAGGGGATCCGAATCTATAAACTCACCCAGTGCTTGCGGACAACCCCCAGCGAGCCAAATGTTCACAAGGTCCGTAATGAAAACAATGAGCTCACCCGAAACTTCTGAAGCAGCCCCTCCCAGTGCATCAATAAGGTGTTGGGCCCGAAAACCATCTCTCCCACACGAGGTCCCTCTAGGAAAACTTTTCAGCTTATCTAGCACCAAATCTTTAGATGAGACAAAGGGCGTATGAGCCACTGGTGTGGAGGGTATCAATGGGGTGGCGCGTACGGATGCATGGCTTGCAACTCAAGAAAAGTGGCTTCGTTAGGATGAGCAATACCACTTGAAGTCAAAGTGCGAATCGCGGCAGTATATAAACCGTTACTTAATTTCCTACGACATACTTGGAGATTAGCCTTCTCCATATCCTTTTCTGTCTTAACCCGAGTTTTCCTTCGCTTGTCTTTCGCCATTAGCTGCTGTATAGCCTCTTGATCTTCCAATGAAATTTGAACCAGAGACGCACATCCGTCTGTGTCTGTCCATTGCTTCAAAGCCAAGAGGATTGCAGCCACCTGCAACCTCTTCGTATTGCCTGAACGTTCTTCCTTGCTGCAAGTGGGAGTGTAACGCCGCAACGTACACACAGGGAACAACAGGAGCTTAATCCAGCAAGTGATATCCGCGGGATTACGAACTACACTCTGAATTTCAGCCGCAAAACCCCTAGCAAAAATAAGCCTGCATTTGGCAGGGATGCTGCTAACAGTTGAGATTTGGCATCGCAGAACCCTGTCAAGCAAAGCAAGATCAATGGGAGGGAAAACAGAAGCCACGGAAACTCCAGCCAAGTCAGGGACAACACCGTCAACAGTTGGGGAAGCAGGCCGTGGAATGCCGTGAATTAAGAAGTCGACAGTCCTTCCTTTCAATGGGCATTGAGTTTCCCCACCCTTGTGCATGGCACACTTCTTATTCCATCCATGTATGAGCATACAGCGGTGGCAAAGCCACATTTGCATACTTTGCAGTGACTTCTCCCAAGCAAGATATATAGCCAGCTCATTGCTGATCCTCGGACGACACTTCTCTTTGGCCTCCACAGTTGGGTAATGCTTGTCTATGAGATGCGTGAGAAGGTAACCTTTGATATAACCCCTCCCTCCCATGCCATTTCTGCAACCATCCAACCCAGCAAAGGGGCATTGGTGATATTCATAGTCGTCAACATTAGATGATGACGCTGAGCTGGTAAAGCCATATACAGGTGACGGGACAGGCATAACTTGAGCAGTCGATGCAGAAAATTGAATGCAGGAAGGGTACATAGAAGGTTCAGCAACTATGGGAGTATCAATCCAATCAGAAGATTGAATGCAGAATACGGTAGGTTCAGCATCTACGGGAGTATCAAACGAAGCAGAAGATTGAATGGAGGCTACGATTGCGACTGGGAAAGTTGCAGGCGTAACTTGAGCAGTCAATGCAGAAAATTGAATGCAGGCAGGGCACGTAGAAGGTTCAGCAGCTATGGGAGTATCACTCGAAGCAAAAGATTGAATGCAGGCAGGATTCGTAGAAGGTTCAGCATCTACGGGAGTAATAATCAAAGCAGAAGATTGAATGGAGGCTACGGTTGCGACAGGGAAAGTTGCAGGTGATGTCGAGGCGGAAGATAAACTCCTAGGAGGCTTTGCAGAGGATTGAATAGATGCAGAGGATTGAATCAACAACGATCGTCTTGTGCTAACCATTGATAATCATCACAAGGGTTAAACACACACAAAAAAAAACCCTAAAACAAGTTGCAGACAAAACTCGAGCAGAGGAAAACTGTTGGAGCAGGGTATGAAAAAGATGCGGAAGAGGAGAGGGAAACGATTGCAGATCAAAAAAACCGATGAAGAACGGAGTTCATCAATTGAAACTCGAATTCCTTCACCATTTTTTTTTTCATTTTTTTTTTTTGGAAACAAAAATTACAAGACAACAATTTACATGGCCATGAGAGAAGGACTTTCAAAACTTGGATCTTCGCAACTTGTGATGTCTTGGTATCATGGATTCTAACAACTTATATCATTTGCTCTTATAACTTCAACTTTGATTTTTGAATTATTCTTTTCTATTGTTGCTTCTAAACCTTAAACGTCTTCAACTTTCTTCATAGATTTTGATGTCGCTCTGTCTGTTGATGATGATAAGTTTCTACTGAGAGAGAGTCGTAATCCAGTAACTATGATTATATTGTGAGGTTGCTTTGTCTTTCTGGCATTTCCTGACCTACTTGCCTTTCCATCATGGATGGTTAGGTCCATCACGGTTACCCTCTAAAAGGAACAAGTTCTCTCCTGAATTTCTAAGATCTCAATGTCTTTTTCTCTAACATCTCAATAAGTTGTTATCCCTAGCATTCCAATTTCTATCTTTTCGGTGAGAAAAAGTATGTAAACTTAGCTAACCGTATACCATATGACGCTAGAAGTTTCAAAAGTGCAACTAAAAAGTTCTTCCCCACCCCCAAACTTAAATCTAACATTGTCCTCGATGTTCTAAAGATAAAATTAAAAGCATGAACAAGGAGAAACTGTTACCACTTGAAGAAAAAGAGTTAAGGAAAGATATTACCATGTTGCATGAGCATGGGTTACCTCCCAAGAAGTGCTAAGTTTAAAGTCTTCAGCCAGACTTAGGAAAGGATTAGTCAACTCGAACCGTATAACAGTAGCCGGAATAACTGTGGGTCTTCAAAACCAAATAGAGCTGACCAAAGGAAACTGCAGTAAACCAAGAAAATGAACAAGACTAGCATGCCCTTACCTAGTTTCCTGATTAAGACAACTACATCTAATTGTGGCTCAGGTTCAGGTTCTATAACTGGGTCTAGATAACAGGTTTTCATCGGTTGGATTTCCTCAAAGCTAAGATCCGGTTCAGGTATTAGAGTCTGGAAAAACTCAACTAAGAACTTAGAAGAACATAACAACAACCTGAATAACTGGGGATCCTCTAAGTCAATCAAATTTGACTTACAAAATTGACCACAGTGAGGGTAGTAGTCATTCTTATAAAAATGTGTTGATTCTAATTTCCTAAAGCATTTAGGTTTAGTCTCACAACTAAATATTCGACACATTTGAAAATCAAAAGTTCCCACAATTGGAAGAAAAGTTTTTGGTGGGAAAACAAAGTCAATCTTGGTATCATAGCCTGGGTTAACCACATCAACCAGAGGATGGATTTCTAACAACTGAGCTTCTTTCTGGACATCATTAGGTTCGGGAAAACGTGTATGAAGATAATCTTGTAAGATGGTTGAGGCACAAATGTCAAGTCCTACAAGAGGGTACTTTCTAAGAGTTAAAGCACACGGAGAATAATAATCACCCCCAAACTTAGAGTTTTCTGTGTCTCTAGAAAGACTAGTCACAACTTCCCTAATTTCTAGGTCATCAGATTCCTGAAAATGGTCAATTGCTTCTTCTAAGTCTGGTTCATCCTCACTCATCTCTACGATTTTATCATCTTTTAAGACTAGTGTTTCTAAATCGCTAGATTCTAAAACAGTATTCTCAGGGTAAACTCTTTCCTCTAAATCATTATCGTCTTTGTAAACAGGGAATACTACATCGTCTAAAACGGGGGTATCTCTAGTCAAATCCTCGTCCTTTTGAATAGGTGAATAATTATTAAAATTATTTGGATTTGAACTAGAAATAATATTATCATTAAAGAGCTCATTGGGAGTAACAGATTCCTCATCAATATGCCTATATATTTCAGATTCTTCATCAATACTATCCTCATCATAATAACATGAAAAAGATTGAACCTCATCAAAACAAGTAGTGCTACCAATTCTAACCTTGTTATCTTGATTATGTGAATAACTATCTTCATTCTCAAGGGTATTATTGGATACACTATATTGGAAATTCAAGTAATTTCGAGCAATTCTATCGTTCGTCTCAGCTATCCGCTTGAGGTTGTCTTCTAAAGAAGGTTCACTCATTATTGTAGTTCTTTCGTCTATAATTATACTATTCATCTCAGCTAACTTACGTGTCGGCTCAGCTAACTTCCTGAGGGACTCTTCTAAAGGAGGAATTGGAACAGAGGGATCATAAAAAGGACTACTTTTCAATAGTTTGATTGTATCCTCTAGAGACGAATAACTAGTACTATAATCTTCTTGCTCGTAAGACTGATGCATGTGTGGATAGTAATTGGGCTCACCAGGGTATGACCCATATCCTTCCAAAGGATGGCATTCCCAACCACTATTCCCAACATGGTCATAAAAAGGATGATGTCCATATTCAAATTCAGGTCGATAATCATTGTATTGGCTTCTATCATATCAGTTCGACATTCTTAATTGCAAGGGAATTCTACACAATCACAAACAAGGCTGACTCGACCAAATCAAACCTATAAAATCTAGCAAAAAACAAGCATGATGGCTCCACTTAGATTGTTTCTAGACCAGCTTCTAATCTTTCGAAAAGGAATTCGTTACAATCTGAGCAAACCTCTCTGGAATCAATTCGAGTTTAAGTAAGTTGAATTGAGACGAGGGAAGCTGCGAGGAGCTTTGATACCCAAGGTCTCACCGGTATTATAAGGCGGCGCAGTCACGCATTCAACTCGCAGAAACCATCATGAACTTCAAAGTATGCTCAAAAGAGTAACCAATACTTTTCGAACGACTTTTCTATTAAGATCGTTACCCTATAGGTCTCGTTCTAGTCAAAATTTTAAGCTTAGGTTCGCGTTTGGTTTCGTTTTCCTAAAGCGGGCAAGAAGGAAACAGTGATGAAATCCGATTCCTTATCTTAATTTGGCCAGGCCTTTCCCTTTACTAGGAAATTAAAACAACCATATTCAAATCCTCAGCATATATTCACCTTAAGGCATACAATAAACCCGCTGACAGGGGATTCGCAGGTGTTTCGAAAGCTTACCTCCCGTACCAGACGGGCACAGAACCGCTGAAGTCGACTCGGGCCACGACTCCTATGTCATGTGCGAACCCGAGGGGCCGAGACGATATTGTAATCGTCGTCCTTCCCTGCAAACAGTTTTATATTTAATGTACCCTTCCTTAGGGTTTAAAAAAAATAATTGTCCAAGTCCAAAGTCCAAATAAAGTGCAAAAGAAAAGAAATAAAAAATAATAATTACAAAAATGGAAGGTCTCTAAAAAAATGCTTTGTCTTTTTCCTTCTCTTTTGGCTTTAAGCTTTGATTCCAAGTCTTTAGTATCCAACTTCAAACCTGTAATACAAAGACACACCCAAAGAAACGTAAAAAAACAAATGAAATAAAAAAAAAAAACCTAAAAATTCTACCTAAGCACAAATCCGCGTCGGCGGTGCCAAAATGATGATATTTTCAATGATGTTGTAGTAATGAGGTTCAAACTCTCGGCCTTGTGAAGATTAAATTTAAAGATTTAATAAAATTATATACAAAACTATTAACAAAGTGGGCGACAGGTAACCAAGACAGTAGAATCCACTATTACACATGAATGATGTCAAATATTTCATAACTCTAATTATCCTTTTAATCCCTTATTTCTTAATCCACAAATAATCAAACATATTCTCAAAAATTAATTGTATCCCTTAAGCATAGATTATCTAACCAAAGCATAATCTATCTAATTGAATCACAACTAATGAAGAAAATTATGTAAACTTTTAAGAACTCTGCAAAAGCAGTGATTGAGTGAATTATAATTAAATACTAGAGAAAATGAAATAGTTACCCATTGTTCATGTGTGAATAGCTTCATCCATTGCCTTGGTTACGAGAGAATTAGCCGCTCATTATGTTGGAAACACGCTCAAAAGTTGATTTCATTTATGCTCAAAGGGTTACAAATGATTAATAAGGGAGAATTATAATAAAAATCGGGTTTGCAATGCTTATAACTGTTGCAAAAGCCGTTACAAAGAGCCGTTACTGTACTGTTGCGTTTTTTAAGTCCGTCTCTGATCTGCAACCCACAGTATGAGTCGCTGACACTGTCTAAAAACGACGGTTGTGGCAAGTCTGTTCTTCGTGTTCTTCAGTGTTCTTCAATGGAAGCAGCAACAGCAGGTGGTCTCTCTGCAAATTCGATTTTTTGACTCTATGGTGCTCTAAACTTCTCCCAATTTCTCCGTCCCGCTTCTGCTCGACCCCAGTAGCCTATTTATACACCTTTGGACTAAGAATCTTCGCTCATTACTCCAGAAAATCTTCCCATGTCTCTACAGTAAAGAAAAAATAATAAAGGAAATTTTCTTTCCTTTCTCGCCTCTTCACACGCCTGCTGATGTCGATATACTCTCAGGGCATTGTTTTCACGTTCCACCAGAAGTAAAACTCTATCAATCCACACCCCAACTACACAAAACTCGTGATGGAGCAACCAAAACCCGAGCAACCCTGTTTTCTTCACTGCCGATTATCCAACCAAATCCGGATGATTTTGAAGCCCATACCACGCCTGTATATCTCAGTCAAGTGTTCCCGTGAAGTTTTAGCCATTGAATCACACTATAACATCTTCAAATTTCGATCGAAAATTCTCAGAGAGCTGCCACATTTTTCCCACCAATTTTTAAGTTTCAAACGAAGAAGATGGTGTCCCCCTAACCAGTTGTGGGGTGCGAATAGAAGCTGCCTTTTTGGGGTGCCCCTTAGTAATTGAGGCGCCCCTTAACCAAATCTGGGCTCCGTATAGCAAGTGTCCTCCAGGGTGTTCCGAGTGATTTTTCGAGCCGATTTTTCCAACAATATTTATTTTCCAAAAATACCTAAAAATACACAAAACACCATAATAAGGACGAAAACGAGTACCAACAATACGAAACATTGAGGACAATTTAGGCACATAAATGTGTCTATCAATACCCGCTAGCATCTTTTCCCTGGGAAGTTACGTTCTCGGTGGACGGGTCCTGTTATTGTTCGCACTGTCTTTCCTCATGGAGCTATTGAGATCGAGACACCGGATGGTAGTAGTTCTTCGAAGGTTAACGGTCAGAGATTGAAACCCTTTTTAGAGCCCTTTCCAACAGGTGATGTTGAGGAGGTCCCTCTGGAGGACCCTGTTTACCCTTGATTGACCATCGAGGCGATTGTATGTTGTATATTAGTTTTTGATTTCTCTCTTCACCCAGGTACTATGTTTCCGACTTCTCTCTTTACTGATTCCTCATGTTACTTTACTTTTTGGTATTGCTCTTTCATTAGAAACATTGAGGACAATGTTAGATTTAAGTTTGGGGGTGGGGAAGAAACTTTTTGTTAGCTTTTAGTTGCAATAAATAAACTCCAGAGCCTAAAAATTTATGTTTATTAAGGTTGGCACTAACCGATCTAAGTGGATGGGAACATTTTGATTGTAGGAGTTGAGGAACCAATCTGATTAGATGGAAACATCTAGAAGAGTCTATTCATAAAAGCACAGAGCTCAGGTATTAGAACAGAAAACATGGTAGTTTTGCCATATCCTCGTGATGGAAACATCGAAAGAATCCTGATCACTTCTTTATTTTTCTTTTTACCATTACTAGGGTGAAATAGAGTGACTGAGATGAAAATAAAAAAATAAAAAAATAGAGACCAGACCACCAAACCAACCGGAATAAATACAATAAAGTCGACCACTGGTACCCTTGTATATGCCAGCTGAGTTAACCTAGAGTTAGGATTATCGACCACTGGTTCCCTTGTATTTGCCAGTGTGTTGATATTAGTCCAGACCAGTATCTCAGTCCATTAGGATAGGTTCACCTTAGTCAACATCATCCACATTTTTCTCTACATCCATCTTCTTAATCTATCCATGTGATTGGTTGACTCCGGTTTATGATGTCCAGAAACTATCTGAGTAGAGCTCTGTCACTTTATATGAATTTTAGTATGCTTGAGTGCAAACTCGTGTACATCAATTGGAATTTCGCATCAAGGTACTTCCTCCTGTAGTCAATAAGTATGCCAACCAAGGAGATTCTTTAGTGCCTTCCAAGGTTCTGCATAGATATCTATGGTCTGGAGTAATGGTTTGTGGGCACACCTCTGGTAAACCCTCCCGAGATTAACTCGGTTTTATTTATTTTTTATTAGTTTTGCTCGAGGACTAGCAAATAATAAGTTTGAGGGTATTTGATAGACGCATTTATGTGTCTAATTTGTCCTCAATGTTTCGTATTGTTGGTACTCGTTTTCGTCCTTATTATGGTGTTTTGTGTATTTTTAGGTATTTTTGGAAAATAAATATTGTTGGAAAAATCGGCTCGAAAAATCACTCGGAACACCCTCGGAGGACACTTGCTATACGGAGCCCAGATTTGGTTAAGGGGCACCTCAATTACTAAGGGGCACCACAAAAAGGCAGCTTCTATTCGCACCCCACAGCTGGTTAGGGGGACACCATCTTCTTCATTTGAAACTTAAAAATTGGCGGGAAAAATATGGCAGCTCTCTGAGAATGTTTCGATCGAAATTTGAAGATGTTCTAGTGGGCTAAAAGGCTGAAACTTCATGGGTAGTTGTGATATGTCATAAAAGAGCTGATATGGGTGTTTGTTTCGATCAAATTTGTCTGGAAAATCCGTGACAAGGAATCAGGGAAGCCCGTGCATGAGAAGATAGTTCACGGGTTTTGGAAGATTTATGCGTGTTCTGCTCGTGTATGATGACTCTAGCAACACTCTGGACCGTGAAGAAGATAAATGAGGAGATATTGCAGCTGTAGAAACACGTGAGAAGCTAAAACAGGGAAGAAAATATTCCCAGAATATTTTTCTTCACTGCCGAGTTTAATGAAAATTTGTGAGAGTTATGGCGTGATATTTTGCTGCTGTTGAGTATATATAGGGTGAGGGGATCATAGAGAAGGGAGACGGAGAGAATTGGAGATAAAAAGAGCACCACAGAGCGAAAAATCAAATTTGCAGAGTTTCCATTTCTGCTGCTGCAAAATTGAAGAACACGAAGAACGGACCTGCACCAGCAGTCGTTTATGAACAGTGACAGCAACTCATTCTGTGGGTCGCAGTTTACAGGCAGACTTAAAAACGCAACAGTAACAGTAACGGCTCTTTGTAACGGTTTTTGCAACAGTTATAAGCGTTGCAAACCCGATTTTTATTATAATTCTCCCTTATTCATCATTTGTAACCCTTTGAGCATAAATGAAATCAACTTTTGAGCGTGTGTCCAACATGATGAGCGGCTAATTCTCTCGTAACCAAGGCAATGGATGAAGCTATTCACACATGAACAATGGGTAACTATTTCATTTTCTCTAATATTTAATTATAATTCACTCAATCACTGCTTTTGCAGAGTTCTTAAAAGTGTACATAATTTTCTCCATTAGTTGTGATTCAATTAGATAGGTTATGCTTTGGTTAGATAATCTATGCTTAGGGGATACAATTAATTTTTGAGAGTATGTTTGATTATTTGTGGATTAAGAAATAAAGGATTAAAAGGATAATTAGAGTTATGAAATATTTGACATCATTCATGTGTAATAGTGAATTCTAGTGTCTTGGTTATTTTCCAATCACTTGAAATCAATTTTGAGTTAATTTTTCTATATTTTTAAGTTCTATTAAGTCTAGAATTCATTGTCTTCACAAGCCTCAACGAACTCTTTACTACAACATCATTGAAAATACCATCAGTGGCTATAAGTGTTATTTAGCCACGCCAATTTACAATTACCTTGATCCACGTGGCCGTATTAGGAATCATGGATCTCATTTTAGATGATGCAATATTGACCGTTAAATTATATGCATCCTACACCGTCCACATGTAACGTTGTGAGCCGTTCATTGAAAAACCTATAGACACGCCATATAGCGTGGCTATATGTGATATTTTGCCACGCCAATTTAAAATTACCTTCATCCACGTGGTTGTATTAGGAACCATTGGATCTCGTTTAAGATGATGCAATATTGACCGTCCACATGTAACGTTGGGAGCCGTTCATCGGAGAAACTATAGACACGCCATATAGCGTGGCTTTATATGATATTTAGCCACGCAAATTTATATCTGCTGAATGTGTCTTTATGTTATGTTTATCCACGCCAATTAATCTCGAAGCGTGTGTATTACGCGTGTGACGCCTCTAAGCCGTTCAGATATGACGCATCTAAACCATCCACCTGGCACTATCCAAATTCTCTTATACTTTATAAATTGTGGTTAAATATGAAATTCATATATGCCAAAAATTCATATTATTATTAATAACACAGTAAAAATGTTGAGATTTGGTCTAACAGTTTGCAAAAAAAATAATATTAAAGAGCATTTATCCAAAAATCATCAGTTTTTCTTCAACTTTTTTGATGGTGGTGTCTCTGCATGCAATGGATCAGGTTGTGACATTCTCGACGCGCCAAACCTTGTCTTCCTCTCTTGCCCATCAGAAAGTTGGTATGCCTTCTGCACAGTTGGTGCATATAACCTTCTCTGCGCCTTTTTAGTCTTCTGAGAAAGCTTTTCAGAGGCTGCATGCATGACTCCCCGAATGTGGATTGACTGCTAGGTGCTCCTCATTCAGTTTATCACTGTCCAATTTCAACT
Source organism: Papaver somniferum (assembly GCF_003573695.1). Lineage (NCBI taxonomy): Eukaryota > Viridiplantae > Streptophyta > Magnoliopsida > Ranunculales > Papaveraceae > Papaver > Papaver somniferum. The sequence goes on from NC_039364.1 coordinate 132,206,423, forward strand.
CAAAATCTAAAAATGGTTCTGGTTGCTTATGAGGTTTTCCATGCTGTGGAGTTTCCTGCAGCAAGAGATTAAATGTATTATATATATATTCTAAATCCAAGGCGAATTCGTCTGTCATGTGAATTCTCAACAAGAGACAGACAAAAGTCATTTTTCCAACAATGTAATAAAGCCAACTTCACTGAAGGACGCGCCATTTTTCACAGCTGACGCCCATAGTAAAATCCGTAACCAAATATCAATTTTCTAATTTACACTGGCATTCATGTTCCATTTAGGTGTTAATATATTTCTATCTCCTAGTTATTCTTTAATCAAACTGAATACACGATTTATGTAAAACAATTTATATACTTGATTAACAAAGCAAAAGAGCTAAGAAACTAACCTTGTCATCAGGGAACAGTTCTCTTTCGGCCATGCCACAAAACCATCTTTAGCTTCCCTTAATAACTTAAACTCACCACTTGGTTCCGTTAACACGAATGATGGATCTATGACCTCCATAATATTGGCAGCATAACAGTGTTCAGGAAGCTCTTGTCCATGTATTTTCTGGTTAGGCACCGTCGGTAAAATACTGCCTCTAGAAACGACGTTTACCCTAGACCCATTCCAAAAGTCGTATTTTGCTTTCTGCGGAGATACGACATATGAACATCATATAAAAAGAAGATGCTAGGATTAGCAGTATAGATTAAAGAAGAAGAAAAAACAAAAAAAAAACATACTCCATTAGATGTCTTAGCCAGAGGTTCTGCCATAGATGTGCACGACTTCTCTAGAGATATTGAAGGATTTGGTTGAGAATTACTGGTAGAGTTATGCATAAGATTAGGAGACTGCTTCTTAGACCATATTCGGGTGACAAATATACCAAATTCCACTGTGAATGCGAAGACACTGATGAATTGAATAGGTAACAAATATACAAGGTTCTCCAAAATATACCCTAGCATTCGTGATTCATATAGTTGATAGCATATTTCAGACATATGGTCTTAAGATCATGTAACTGGTTTAAGACAACAAACTTACTAATTTTAGTTTTAATCCCGAGCATCCTCCTCGTCCCATCCGATGTGGGAACTTGGATTGTAATATTGCCTCTTTTCCCTTCTCCGGATTTTTCTTGCAGAGGAAATAAAAATAGTTTCATTAGTATGCTGGGATAGAAAATAAGAACGAAACACAAATTAGAAAAAGCAATGTGTATTCCATACCTTAAATATATGCGATTCAAGTACATACTTAAGGTATTCTTCCCAGTCTTCTTTGTCCATTACCGTTTCGTACTTTGTGGGGAAAGTTTTTAGTTTGTCCGGTCTTTCCAGGAAGGGTTTTAGATGATTATTGTACAATTTCCTTCTGAAGTCCCGCAGCTGAACAACTAGACGCTTCATGACCACTCGCTTATATTCATGGGGCACCTCATAATGAAACTGCAATAACAACTAATGTATGTTCATCACAAACTTACAGTTCGACAACAAAAACGACGAAATGATAACCGCATATGCATACCATAATTTCCTCCCTCATATTTTGTTTTGTTGATGCAGGGACTTCCTTCCAACATAAATTTTTATGCCAACCATATCACGGGCAAAATAGCCTAGGTAACTACTGAATTCAATTCTATGGCCACCATCAGAATCCACCTCATCATCCCATTGGTCCTCCTCTGGGGGAACGTTGTAATCATCTTCTACCATGACAAAAGCTGTATAGGTACGTGCATCCCAGTTAGGAATTTGAGATTATTTTGGAAAATATTAGCTAAACCTAATAGGATAGGCAACATGTGTTACACCTATTTTCTATTATATGAAAAGAAAACAAACATGAACTCATTGATGCATGTAACTTGAGGCTAAAACATCACTGCAACACACAAAATATCCTCATGAATATTGTGTTATCCACAAAGCGAAAGATATGGGTTAAACGGTCTTATATAACTTTTTGTTACAAAAGCCAAGAGTACTAAAGCACCACAGAATGATTATCCATTTTTAGCTTGAAGATGATAGTCAAATTGTCCAACCAGCAACATGGTATCATTAAAAGTGGCAACTTAAAATGCAGAGGTTACAGGCTCGCCAAGTAACAGACACTCAAATGATTAAATCTTGAGAAGCCTTATATATATATATATATATATATGATTGACACAACATCGTCTATCAAAGTAGAGTTATATCTAAATCCAACCCAAACAATAACAAAAACCCGAGAAAACAATTAGCATCGTTAAGTTTTGTAAAACCTAACTAACTAGTAAAGCCTAACTAAGTAACATGAAAGAAAGATCCTTACCTAAATCTTATAATAGTTCATGCATGTAACTTAAGCCTATAACAGTATTGTTGTAACAAAATAAAATCACATCTCATCGTACAACCCATGATTGTCATTAACTTGTTCTTTGATACAGCCGAATAATAACCCTAATCATGCTTTAACTAGTAAACCTATAACATATAACATTTGATTCCATGAGATCGAACAAAAAATATAACATCAGTTTAATATTCATTCGATAATGGGTTGTAAAAATAATACCAACAACAAAGATCGAGTCTGAAGAGGTAGGTTCCTTGTAAAGATTAGAGATAGTAAAAATAGAATAAAAACCCTAATCATTCTTTAACTAGTAAACCTATAAGAAGTAATAGAATAAAAACCCTAATCATGCTTTAACTAGTAAACCTATAAGATCTAACATCTGATTCCATGAGATTGAATAAAAAATCTAAAATCAATTTAATATTCATTCCATAATGGGTTGTAGAAATAATACCAACAACAAAGATCGAGTCTGAAGAGGTAGGTTCCTTGTAAAGATTAGAGACAATAGCAGAATTATGATTTCATAGAGAGAATGAATCGAGTAATAAAAACTGAAAAAGTAGATCGAACTCATCTTTCTTTTTCTTTTTGGAATTTAACCAAACCATCATGCGGGAATTGATTTTCCTTTTTAAATCATCCCGCACAGTAAAATTCATTTTCATCACCCGCCAAACAAAAGATTTTTGGTGTTTTCTTTTTTTATTTCCAAATTTTTGATGTGTAACCAATATGGTTAGTTTCCTTATTTTATGAGAGAATATATCGTAGACAGTTATGATAAAATTGTTTCCCAAAATTTTCGAAATTTAGTTTCCTATCTCTAACCAACTAGAGACGAGGCCATAGAAAAAAATTACTTTATTTCGAATAATGTTTTCCTTAATAATTTTAAGCTGGGTTGTCTCCTGTATTATTCTTGGTTTAGGGAGGAAACGTATGAATTATTAGTGGCACCTATGTAGGAAACATATTATTCTAAGATCATCCATTTTCATGTTCATCATTTCCAGAAAACATAAAAATTCAGCGTGAATCATGCATCACATAAATGTCAACCTATCTATCAGCGTAAAAAGCATGCATCTAGTGCAGTACTTAAAAAATAAATACAACCACCACTGAAAACAAAATGGTCAGACGAAATGCTTTATATTTAAAAATACGTAAACTAAAAGTTCACACATCAAAAACCCTTTTTAAAAAAGCAAAGAACTTGTTAGATGAGTCAGGTTCTTTGTCAGATTAGTCTGGTTCCTCATTCTCATCCAAATCCACGCAAAAATCATTATCATTAACATCGTCGTATAGCAGTACTTTACTTTCAATAGCACTTTACTTGTTCAAACTCGTATTTTTGTTAAAAGTATTGGCAAGGAGATAATAAGATCAGACCTAAAGTGATAAATTGATTCTTATTGTTTACAGGGGGAAACAATTGTATGTTTCTACATTTCCTCCGTTATTTCAGCTAATTATATTTATTTTTCCTAAAAAATACACACCTCATAAATAAATAAATTTGCAAGAGTATATTGCATTCTGTAAAGTCTGTGAACTTGTAAATAATTATCTGATGTATTTCATGATTCAAATACCTAAGTAATAAAAGAATTCTTAAACATCACCTTCTTCTAAATGACAAAATTAGCAAACGAAATAAGAAATGAAAAAAACTTTCAAAGCGTCCGCAAAAAAAATATATTAAAGAGCGTTTATCCAAAAATCATCAGTTTTTCTTCAACTTTTTTGATGGTGGTGTCTCTGCATCCAATGGATCAGGTTGTGACATTCTCGACGCGCCAAACCTTGTCTTCCTCTGTTGCGCAGCTGAAAGTTGCAATGCCTTCTGCACAGTTGGTGCATATAACCTTTTATGCGCCTTTTTAGTCTTCTGAGAAAGCTTTTTAGAGGATGCATGACTCTCTGAATGTGGATTGACTGCTAGGTGCTCCTCATTCAGTTTTTCACTGTTCAATTTCTTCTCAAAATCTAAAACTGGTTCTGGTTGCTTATGAGGTTTTCCATGCTATGGAGTTTCCTGCAGTAAGAGCTTAAATGTATTATATATATATATATATATATATATATATTCTAAATCCAAGGCAAATTCGTATGTCATGTGAATTCTCACCAAGAGACAAACAAAAGTCATTTTTCCAACAATGTAATAAAGCCAACTTCACTGAAGGCCGCGCCATTTTTCACAGCTGACGCCCATAATAAAATCCGTAACCAAATATCAATTTTATAGTTTACACTGGCATTCATGTTCCATTTAGGTGTTAATATATTTCTGTCTCGTACTTATTCTTTAATCAAACTGAATACACGATTTATGTAAAACAGTTTATATACTTGATTAACAAAGCAAAAGAGCTAAGAAACTAACCTTGTCATCAGAGATGGAACAATTATCTTTCGGCCATGCCACAAAACCATATTCAGCTTCCCCTAATAACTTAAACTCACCACTTGGTTCCGTTAACACGAATGATGGATCTATGACCTCCAGAATATTGGCAGCATAACAGTGTTTAGGAAGCTCTTGTCCATGTATTTTCTGGTTAGGCACCTGAGATAAAATACTTCCTATAGCAACGATGTTTCCCCTAGATCCATTCCAAAATTCATATTTTGCGTTCTGCGGAGATACGGCATATGAACATCATATAAAAACAAGATGCTAGAATTAGCAATATAGATTTACGAAGAAAAAATCAAAAAAAACATACTCCATTAGATGTCTTAGCCAGAGGTTCTGCCGTAGATGTGCACGACTTCTCTAGAGATATTGAAGGATTTGGTTGGGAATTACTAGTAGAGTTCTGCATAAGATTAGGAGACTGCTTCTTAGATCCATCAGAAGGGTTGCTACGTGCAGAAGACTTCCGCAGAGAAGTAGTTGGTTGTGAATTACTGGTAGGGTTCTGCATAAGATTAAAAGAGTTATTAGTTACTTTTGAAAGTTACACATATTTCTATTTTTGTAGGTTCTCTAATTTACACTTGGATCGGTGATTCATATAATTGATAGTCTGGTTTATGTATATTCGACTTACAAACCAAACAATCCAAGCAACTAACCTTCTTAGCAGGCTCGGTAAGATGAACACCATACTTTGGCCAAGGAATCGCTTTTCCAAGAGTTTGTCCTAATGTTTCCATACCATCAAATCGTACGGGTAGACATAAATTCAGTTTTATTACTTCATCCATCAGGATTTTGTGGCAATCAACCTCCACGTCATCCTTTCCATATAATTGTTATTTTCCTGCTAACAGAAAAGCTCTACCTCTAGCAAGGACATTCGCCTTACAATCGTGAAAAAGGTAGCACCTTTTACCCTTCGGAAATATATGGCATATGAACATCTTCAAGCAAAAATTTCAAAGCAAATTTGAGATTTAAAATGCATGTAAAAATAAAACAGATACCGGATGAACTGCTGCAGTTTTCGTGATCTCAGATTTTCTCCTATTAAACACATCCAGAGTATGTTTCCCTGAATTTTGTTGAGTTACCTGCAGAAGTAGAGTAATATTCCATATTCGGGTAACAAATATACCAAATTCCACCGTGAATGCGAAGACACTGATGAATTGAATAGGTAACAAATATACAAGGTTCTCCAAAATATACCCTAGCATCCGTGATTCATATAGTTGATAGCATATTTCACACTCATATGGTCTTAAGATCATGTAACTGGTTTAAAACACATACCTTCGGAACTTTTTCAGATATTGCGATACGAGATGGGCTTCCGTTGAGTAGAGACGTTGATTTCACAGCCTCGGAATGTTTTGGTTGACTTACCTGCATCAGAAAATTGAAATGAAAGTTGTACCTTCTTTTTGCAGTGAAACCATTTAAGCACAATGCACAACTGACTCACAATCAAGTAGCTAAACACATATCTCGTTCTATAAGGTTCTCTAAGATAGACACTAACGTCCGTGATTCATATAGTTGATAACATATTCAATTTTTATCTCAAAAAAGATACATATATAAAACTGGTTTGTGTAAAAACATATCCAATGAGTTAATAAAGCAAACAAGCCAAGCAACCAACCTTTTGATCCAATATGGTTTGATTTGATGACCAACTAATTTCAGCATCACCAACATCTCTTAAAGTTTTTAACCCAGGTTTTCCAAAGGGTAATTTGATGGTTTCATTTAGCACTTCACTAACCCGGACGCCATAGCATGTAGATGAACCCGTCACTCCTGAATTCATTTTATAGAGTATCTTCTTTGTAGAGTAAGCTCTACCACAGGCAACAATGTTGTCCTTTTCTCCAGACCAAAGTTTGCATCCTATGCCCTGCAGAAACACAAGGCGCATGAGAGATAGTGAATGGAAGATTAAAAATTTAAATGAGTTGGAAAACCATACATCAATGGTAACTTTTTTAGATGCCACATTCTGAGATTCCCCAGTGGATGGAGGAGATGAAGACTAATTTTTTTGATACTAAAGACACCGGGGATTCAGTAGAAACGTTCGGCATTTTAGTACAAGGAGAGTCCCACTTCGCGGATCCTTTGATGCTTTCAGATGACTTCTGCGGACCGTATTAACCATGTTTTTTTGGAAGTTGCTTAACTGATTCTGGACCTATGTTATTCTTAGATCGATTGGAGGCGTTGCTAGGTCCTGCATTCTGTGACTGTAATGGAACACAGTGTTTGAAAAAATCAGATACTGTCTGCCAGTTTTTTAAAAATATTAAACAATCTAATCAAAACTCAGTTCACTTACCTCTCCTCCAGACTTGCTGATACTGTTGCCCACAATTTTAGCAATTTCGTGACCTTGAGATAACAAGTTATCTATTAATCTCTGATACGCATTTTTAGTAGACTATAATTCTTTCTCCTTAGCTTTCAACTTTTCACGCAGTTCATCATTCTCTTTCGAGTATCTTGGTTTTCTTCCATTTGGAAAGTAAAGTGTTGTCGGCATTCCAAAGCCAGCCCCCTTAACACGTCCACCCTTATCCGGGACGATCACAACTGTTAGGGCATCCTCGTTATGACCAACCTTTAGAGTTCCCTCTTGAATCATCTTTCGCTTCTCTACATGTTCAAATAATGTGTTAAATTCTGATATAAACCTTGCGCATTTACTTTGGTTAAAAACATGAGGACTGTAAAGTTTCTGTTTTCTCACAACTTCAGTTGTCTTCTCCCTGAAAAATTTTTTTGGTACGGTTCCGTCTTTGTTTTCGCGTGCTTTTGCCCACATGAAGCACCGGTCTTCAAGATCTTCTTCGGCAACCTTTCCCTCTTTGACCTAGTAGTTACCAGAAACAAGTAAGGATTTACATCCGCACAGATATTAACTGTGTAAAATAGAAAACCTATTCCAAAGCATCTAATGTGACAAAATTACAGATTTTTGTAAGAGGAAACATCCCTGTACCATTATAATTTTCTGCATATATGAGACACGCAACACGACATACAAAACAGAAGTATCTGATATGCCCGGTTTTACTATGCAGTGTATAATAAATAAGACAACATACTTACTAATTTTAGTTTTAATCCCGAGTATCCTCCTCGTCCCATCGGATGTGGGAACTTGGATTGTGATAGACAATAAGAACGAAACACAAATTAGAAAAAGCAATGTGTATTCTATACCTTAAATATAGGCGATTCTAGTACATACTTAAGGTATTCGTCCCAGTCTTCTTGGTACATTACCGTTTCGTACTTTTAGGGGAAAGTTTTTAGTTTTTCCGGTCTTTCCATGAAGGGTTTTACATGATTATTATACAATTTCCATCTGAAGTCCCGAAGCTGAACAGGTAGACGCTTCATGACCGCTCGCTTATATTCATGGGGTAACTCATAATGAAACTGCAATAACAACTAATGTATGTTCATCATAGACTCACAGTTAGACAACAAAATCGACGAATTGATAACCGCATATGCATACCAGAATTTTCTCCCACATATTTTTTCTTGTTGTTGCAGGGACTTCCTTCCAACATAAATGTTTTATGCCAACCATATCACGGTCCAAATAGCCTAGGTAACTACTGAATTCAATTCTATGGCCACCAATAGGCCAGAACATTTTGTCAAATTCAATATCCCTTTTTTTGGCTTCTTTATTATTCGAGAAGTCTTTATGCAGCTTCAACATTCTTGTCATTCCCCTCTTTTTTCTGATCTCTTCTGTAGAGTCTTCCTGTTGTGGCTGCTCTTTTGGAGCATTTTCCAATTCTTTTTCTTCTAACACTTCGAGATCTTCATTTTCAGAATCGTCTGACTCTGGAAATAACCGAGGCAAAATATGAAACCATGTGATGTTTAAGTAGAAACAAGTAAGTACAAGATTTCGAACATTACCTGTGAATTCTTCAAATCTATCAGTGGGGACCATATCTTCATCATCTCCGCCATATGATTGTACAATGTCATATTGACTCTCATACAACTCCATCCTTTCTTCATCAGAATTCACCTCATCATCTCATTGGTCCTCCTCTGGGGGAACGTTGTAATCATCATCTTCTCCCATGACAAAAGTTGTATAGGTACGTGCATCTCAGTTAGGAATTTGAGCTTATTTTGGAAATATTAGCTAAACCTAACAGGATAGGCAACATGTGTTACAACTATTTTCTATTATATGAAAAGAAAACAAACATGAACTCATTGATGCATGTAAATTGAGGCTAAAACATCAATGCAACACACAAAATATCCTCATGAATATTGTGTTATACACGAAGCGAAAGGTACCGGTTAAACGGTCTTATATAACTTTTGTTACAAAATCCAAGAGTACTAAATCACCACATAATGATTATCCATTTTTAGCTTGAAGATGATAGTCAAATTAGCCAACTAGCAACATGGTATCATTAAAAGTGGCAACTTAAAAATGCAGACGTTACAGGCTCGCCAAGTAACAGAGACTCATTCGATAATGGGTTGTAGAAATAATACCAACAACAAAGATCGAGTACAGAGATCGAGTCTGAAGAGGTAGGTTCCGTGTAAATATTAGAGATAGTAAAAATAGAATAAAAACCCAAATCATGCTTTAACTAATAAACCTATAAGATCTAACATCTTATTCCATGAGATCAAATAAAAAAGTCTAACATCAATTTAATATTCATCCGATAATGGGTTGTAGAAATAATACCAACACCAAAGATCGAGTCTGAAGAGGTAGGTTCCTTGTAAAGATTAGAGACAGAGCAGAATTATGATTTCATAGAGAGAATGAATCGAGTAATAAAAACTGAAAAAAGTAGATCGAACTCATCTTTCTTTTTCTTTTTGGTATTTAACCAAACCATCAGGCGGGAATTGATTTTCCTTTTGAAATCATCCCGCCCAGTAAAATTCATTGTCATCACCCACCAAAAAAAAGATTTTTGGTGTTTTTCTTTTTTTATTTCCAAATTTTTAATGTGTAACCAATATGGTTAGTTTCCTTATTTTATGAGAGAATATATCGTAGACAGGTATGATAAAATTGTTTCCCAAAAATTTTCGAAATTTAGTTTCCTATCTCTAACCAACTCGAGAAGAGACCATAGAAAAAAATTACTTTCCTATTTCGAATAATATTTTCTTTAAAAATTTTAAGTTGGGTTGTCTCTTGTATTATTCTTGGTTTAGGGAGGAAACGTTTGAATTACTAGTGGCACATATGTAGGAAACATATTATTCTAATCATACAGTAAGCTACTAAAGATAAATAAACTAAACCCATCCATTTTCATGTTCATCATTTCCAGAAAACATAAAAATTCAGCGTGAATCATTCATCACATAAATGTCAACCTATCTATCAGCGTAAGAAGCATGCATCTAGTGCAGTACTTAAAAAATGTGTAAACTAACAGTTTACACATCAAAAACCCTGTTTAAAAAAGCAAAGAACTTGTTAGATGAGTCAGGTTCTTTGACAGATTAGTCTGGTTCTTTGTCAGATTAGTCTGGTTCCTCATTCTCATCCAAATCCACGCAAAGATCATTATCATTAACATCGTCGTATAACAGTACTTTACTTTCAATATTACTTTACTTGTTCAAACTCGTATTTTTGTTAAAAGTATTGGCAAGGAGATAATAAGATCAGACCTAAAGTGATAAATTGATTCTTATTGTTTACAAGGGGAACAACTGTATGTTTCTACATTTCCTCAGTTATTTTAGCTAATTATATTTATTTTTCCTAAAGAATGCACACCTCATAAATAAATAAATTTGCAAGAGTATATTGCATTCTGTAAAGTCTGTGAACTTGTAAATAATTATCTGATTTATTTCATGATTCCAATACCTAAATAATAAAAGAATTTTTAAACATCACCTTCTTCTAAATGACAAAATTAGAAAACGAAACAAGAAATGAAAACAACTTTCAAAACGTCCACAAAAAGAAATCCATAAATCAAACCCTATCATAAAAAAAATCGAATGAACCATCCCCCATCTTCAAACAGTTCTTCTCGCAATGCTGAGGTGAACTTGATCACTCCAACCAGAAGGCTTGGGTGGCTTGTCATCCTCAGATTTGGAATTTTCTACTTCATCAGGCTCAACATGCTTGTTAAGATCATGCTTGTTAACTTTTGGATCCTCTGCGTCCGGAACATCGGGATCTTTATCAATAATAGAAGCAGGAGCATCATCATTCACAGTAGGAACATCAACATAAGCAGGAACATTGGCATTCTCAATACTACTGATTACAGCGTCCAGAGGAACACCATGAATAACATCAGCATAAATAGGAACATCATCAGTGTCAACACTACTGACAATAGAACTAATTACAGCGTCGAGAGGAACACCAGGAACAGTAGTTACTCCGTCCATAATAATGATAATCCTCAATTTACGAGGACCAACCATCAGTCGAGGACATTTTTGGACCCTCTCTTCAGTTTCATCTCTAGAATCCCTCTTAGAAGAACTCATTTTCCTCTTAATACTCTATGTTAATTTTTTTCTATGCTTGGTGGAATTTATATATTTTTGTAAGGAGACCCTAATTTTTTAGGTTTTCCATCATTATCTTAAAACACCTATTGTTTGGTATTTACACCGAATATTGTAGTATGGAACGAATATTTTCATGTTTATCTAATTTCCTTTTTAATCTAATATACATTACGAACATAACAAATAATATACGCGATCTCATGAGATATGGAATGAATATTTTCATATTTATCTAATTTACTTTTTAATTTAATATACGCGATCTCTTAGGAAATACCCAAATAATTTTTCTACTTTTCAACTAATTACCTAGGTCGGTTGGGGTGGCCGGCCGGCTTAACCATAGGTGTAAAGAAAAAAAAAGGAAAAAAACAAAGGTCGGCTAGTTAAACAATGACCCAACATTTAGCGGCAACACTATGTATATAGAAAAAAATCCAAACGACAAAAAAAAGGAACTCTTGCTAGTCATGATGTTACTACTAGAATAAAAAATTTTATTTTTCATAGGCTTGGTGTAGCGATTCAAAAAGGTGTTGGTGCCCAACCTGTCGCTAGGATACCAACCATTTTCCTGTGTGACGATTGATTATTTTTCTAATGAAGTTGCCCCGTGTGGCCTTTCGTTTAATACAAGAAAAAAAAGTGATAACCCAAGTAATAAATTGTACATTTCAGCATAGAAAAAAATCCTAATACCAAAAAAAAAAATCACAACTACAAGAAAAAATGCTTCATAGATAAGCCAAGGAATGTCTTAGCGGCATGGACATCATGAGTACACGTTTCCGATTGTCCACCAAAATTCTTCAACGAGACATCGCTCCTCATGTGAGGAATAATTGCAACCCTTGTTTCCCAACATAGTGGCCCCCAAATTTCCGTCCAAGTTCTGGTGAGTGTATTGTAACGCAATAAACGCCTATTCTTCCAAAATAAGAGGTCCTTGTTATTTACAAAGGCTATCGGGTTATAAGTTGGCCATTCATCATCTTCAAAGTAAATGCTTATCTTATAATTCCAATTCCATTTCCCGTCAGGTGCCCATGTATGAATATTTTCTTCGGAAATGGGATCCCAGAAATCTATCCGGGGCCGATCAATCCCCTCATGGATGTAGTAATATGAAATGCGAACTCCGAAAATGACCATCCCAAGTGATGGGTAAGTATTTATCCAAAATTCACTCCCAGGAATATGATGCGGGGGTAGCGAATGTTTATGGAACGTCTCAGTGTCCAAATTGAAAGATATTATGCCAATATCCTGCTGACACCAATCCTTCCAAAAAATACAACCATGTGCGTACACACCTGAACTCCGAAAAGTATAAGGAATCTCCTTTGCTATGTTCCTCCATCCCCTCTTGTCTCCTAGAGTGTATATTTGAAATTTACCATCCATGTGAATTCGAACTACCTTTTACTCATTGGTACGTTGACAGTAGCCGAAACCCCCTATTATGTTGTATCGTGGATACCACGAAAGTACTGGATCCGGTGAAATTGGGATGCATAGTTCTGGGAGATGGAGGTGCTCACCAGTTTCTGGATTCATAATATATGCAAGATCTTGTATGTCATGGTGTGAAACATAAAAACATATCTGACTGTTGCAAGATCCAACTATTGGGTGCAACATAGTCCAATCAACATGGGTTCCATCAATCCGGGCGTCGTGATTGTTGACTGTTTCGATCCGGCTGAAATCTTCCTCTCTATAAAAGAGTTGGGTAACTTTATCCTTCCTCACTATTGGTGTGAAACCAAAAAGTAATCCAATTATTTTGTCCCCAAGGATAGTATTCCATTCTTTGCATACACATTTGCTTGCTAAAACGCTTTCTGCAGTCTGGATGCGCTGAAGTATCTCGGTAGTTAATTCCGACAACATATCCATCAACATTATACTGATGAAAGATTATCAAAAATTTTTTTACAAGCTTTTAGGATTTTGTTATTGTAGAATGCTACAAGCAGATACGAGTAAAGCTTATATATATATATAGAGACAGCTATTTTTTTTAGGTTTTCCATCTTAAATCACTATTCTTTGGTAGTTACACCGAATATTTCAATTTCCATATTACTAAAAAATGAGATATTGTAGCAATATAATGAGATATGGAATGAATATTTTCATGTTTATCTAATTGACTTTTTAATCTAATATATATTTCGAACATAACAAACTAAAATAAATCATGATCTCTTAGGAAATACCCAAATAATTTTTCTACTTTTCGACTAATTACTTAGGTCGGTTGGGTTGGCCCGGACGGCTGCACCATAGGTGTAACGGAAATAAAAGGAAAAAACCAAAGGTGGGCTAGTTAAACAATGACCCAAACTAATTAAATTGTACATTTCAACATAGAAAATAATCACAAACACCAAAAAAAAAAAAAAACACAACTACAAGAGAAAAAAAGCTACATAGATAACCCAAGGAATAAATTGTACATAGAAAAAAATCCAAATACCAAAAAAAAAAAAAAAAAAAAAACACAACTACAAGAAAAAAAGCTACATAGATAACCGAAGGAATGTGTTAGTGGCATGGACATCATGAGTACATGTTTCCGATTGTCCACCAAAATTCTTCAACGAGACAGCGCTCCTCATATGAGGAATAATTGCAACCCTGCTTGTTTCCCACAATAGTGTCCCTCAAATTTCCGTCCAAGTTCCGGTGAGTGTATTGTAACGCAATAAACGCCCATTTTGCCACAATAGGAGTTCCTTGTTTTTTCCAAAAGCTATCGGGTAATATGTCGGCCACCCTTCATCCTCATCCTTTTCCAAGAAAATGCTTTTCTTATGATTCCAATTCCATTCCCCGCGAGGTGCCCATGTATGAATATTTTTTTTGGAAATGGGTGCCCAGAAATCTATCCGGGATTGATTAATCCCCTCACCATAGGCATCATGGATGTAGTAAAATAAAAGGAGAACTCCGAACATAAACATCCCAAATGATGGGAATTCACTCCCAGGAATATGATACGGGGGTCGCGAATGTGGATGAAATGTCTCAGTTTCCAAATTGAAATAAACTATGCCACCATCCCACTGACAACAATCCGTCCAAAAAATACGACCATGTGCATACACACGGGAACTCCGAAAAGTATAAGGAATCTCCTCTGCTATGTTCCTCCATCCCTTCTTGTCTCCTAGAGTGTGTATTTGAACTTTACCATCCATGTGAATTCGAACAACCTTGTACTCATTTGTACGTTGACAGTAGCCGAAACCTCCAATTACATTGTATCGTGGATACCACGAAAGTACTTGATCTCGTGCAATTGGGATGCATAGTTGTGGCAGATGTAGGTGCTCACCAGTTTCTGGATTCATAACATATATATGATCTTGTATGTCGTGGTGTGAAACATAAAAACATACCAGGCCATTGAAAGATCCAACTATTGGGTGCAAATTAGTCAAATCTTCATGGATTCCATCATTCTGGGCGTCGTGATTGTTGGTTGTTGCGATCGGGCTGAAATCTTCCTCTCTATAAAAGAGTTGAGTAACTTCTTTCCCTATTCTCGGTGTGACACCAAAAAGGAGTCCAATTCTTTTGTCCCCGAGGATAGTAGTCCACTCTTTGGAAACACATTTGCTTACTAAAATGCTTTCTGCAGTTTGGAGGTGCTATAGTATCTTGGTAGTTAATTCCGGAAACATATCCATAACTATTATATACTCATGAAAGATTATCAAAAAAAAAATTTACAAGCTTTTAGGATTTTCTTAATATTGTAGAATGCTTCAAGCAGGTACGAGTAAAGCTTATATAGACATCCAATACACCTGTTGGAGAATGGTCGCATCCTTTATGAGCAGGCATTATTTGAATGGTCGCGTCCTTAATGAGCAGGAAAGTAATGCATATTTGCACGTTATATTATAAGCGGTTATAAATTAAACATATAACTGGATTTTTATTTAAAAGGGAACAAAATCTAAAGGATAACCATTACGTCATGAAGTAGGTCTGAAAGGACATGACATTTTAGTAGGGTGTTATAATTTCTTTGAATTCAACCGCTGCATGCGTCTCTTGGGAATAGGTCTCAGAAGAAAAAAGAAAAAAAAAGATAATAAATGTGAGAGGAATTAGGGATTATATTCATTATTTTCCAAAGAGATAAAAAATCCAAGAGAGGAGAAGAAGAAAAAAAGTTTCAGAGATAACAATGGCTTCGAATAACACAGAAAAAGGGAGTGGTTCCAAACCATCAAAAGGAAAGACCCCAATGACAGCGGAAGAAGTTGATAAGGAGGAGTGCTTGAAGAGAAAGGAAGTGATGATGAGGTTCAAATTAGCAGTATGTGTAATGAATTTGGAGCAACTATAGAAAGCAGAGTACCATATATCGAAAGCAATAAGATTGAATAAAAAGAAGAAGAAAGAAGAGGCGAGGAATATGAGAGAAGAGGAAGAAGTAGGTTTGAAGAACAATAACCAAGACGATGATATGGATCTGTTGTGGAATGAGTTTGATCATGCAAAATCAGTATGTGAGGCAGAGAATGAAGAGACAAAGAAGAGAAGTATAGAGAAAGTAAAAGATGAAGAATACCCAGAAGAATTTTTGTAGTTGTTGCAGAAAAGGGAAAGGATAGAAGGTGTGTTTTTAATGAGAAGGATTAGGGCTAGAAGAGCATCAATTTATGCTGGAAGATATAAGGATTATACAGACCACCCTGTGAATGAAGTCAGTGTAGAGGATGAGTATCAGGCGTACCTATCACGAACAACACATGAAAATGAGGTCATACTCAACATAGTGACTGATTCTGAAACTGATATGGGATCGGAGAGGGAAAGGTAGGATTACGACTCCGAGTGATGGTCGGAAACAGGTAAGAGTCGACTCTATCAATTCCAATTTTCTTATAGCTGGTGTATTTTTTGGGTTATGTTGCTTTAATGGAAATGATGATACATACAGAGTACAAATGGTTACACAAGTTAGTATTTTGAAGAAATAGGTATCGTCAAAGTACAGAGAAAAATTGAAATTAAGAGGGGTCTAACAAGATATTGTGGACGACTGAATCTTGTTTTGTTTTTTGGAATCTACGTTTCGGATTTAGGATTACTTTTCATTAATGACTGTTTTGATGTTAATGACTGAATGGAGTTGGACTTGCTTAATGACTTTCGGATTTAGGATTAATTTTCTTGTTTGATGACCGTTTTGTTGTGTATGATTGAATGGTTTTGGAGTTGTTGGTTGCATTGTCAAACTCAATCTAGAGTAAAGAACTGGATACATAGAAAGCACAAGTTTTGAATACGAATGACTACTTTGAAAAATCACGCATAATAGCAGAAACTAGCTGCGATTCTCATTACAGCTACTTATGCACCACTTCAGTAATGCTTACCTCCTGGAATTAGAATACACATCACAACAACATCTTAATACAACGACATTGATTGATAATAGAAAACATGAACTATCCCTAAAATACAAAAGTGTATTTACCACTACAAATACGGGCTAATGGTACCTTAATTTATGTATCTCTCTTTTAGCCCCTACATTTTTATGTTAAGCAAATTAGGTGTTTGGTATTCCTTACCTCCTTACAAGTACATCAAATATTTCAGTTTCCATATCACTATAAATATGGCAGAAAATAGATAATGAGATATGTATATGGAATGAATATTTGATCTTTATCTAATTTCCTTTTTAATCGGATGTAGTTTCTGAACATACATAACTTATTAAATAAATAAAAATTCGGCCACCATATATATCTAATTGTCAACACAAGGAATTTTTCTTCTCCTGCGAATTGCTCTTCCTTTTCGATCAGAATGAACTGCACAAAATATTTCTACCAATTTATTGCTATGGGTCATAAAACTGTTGAGTACAATTCATTAAGAAGAACCCTAGAAGACGATTTTAAGATCTCAGACTACGATGTACGAGTTCTTCAGCCTAGACTCGGCGTGTTCATAATATACATGAGGAAGCATGCAGATTATTGGCGTTTGCGTGAGATTAATGCATTTGCTGTCGATGAGCATTTTATGGAATTGGTGCATGGGGAGAGTAGATGTTGTTGTCCCTTTGATCGTGATTTTTTCGGTCTCCAACAACAGGTGAATATACTTCAAGAGCGAGTTGATCGGCTTCAAGATCAATTTTTTCGTGATATTAACGACTACTAGGACATGGCATTTTCAAGTTCATGATTCAAAAAGAGACTAGATTGCCAAAATAGATTTATTATTGATCAGTATTTCTTATATTTCTTAGTTATTTATTAATAAAAAAGACGTAATAACACAATTCTGGAAATTAAAATGATGTGTTACATGTCTCTAATTTGTGTTTCCCATTTATGTTCTGGTTTTGTGTTTTGGTGTCAAACACCAGTTTCAAATCTATAATTCGTCTATCAAAAGAATCCCGTCACGTAATCAACATTTTTTTTTCCACTTATCAAATCCCCATCAGTTACAAAATATTTTTCGTTCGTTTGCATTTTCAAGAATATCATCATTGACTTATCTATCAATCAGTTATACCTTTTGCATCGCAAATTCTCACTTCTTTTTACATTTTTCTTCTCTCGGATTTAATTTTATGTCTCCCTGTAGATTCGCAAAATTTATAACCATAAATACAACTAAAATAGAGAAATGCCTCCCTCTATACCAAATTGACCACCATAAAAAGAAAGTCCCCCTCTAAACTCGTCGGGAATATGTTTAAAAGCATCAACTCCATTAAATAAAAACACCGACCATTATTACCCAAAATAAGACCAAGTTCGATTCTTCAAATTTCAAAAACAAGTTTTAGTCTAGACAAGATAAGAAAAAAAAATCAAAGATGATAAATAGTACTATTAAATATATATATATATATATATGAAACACCAAACTACATTACTCCGATCAAAACAAAAACACTACACACGGAAAATGTTTGTGGCATGGACTTCGTCAGTACATGTTTCCGATTGTCCTCCAAAATTTCTCAACGAGACGGCGCTCCTCATGTGAGGAATAACTCTAACCTTTACCAACCTTCTATCCGCAATTTCTGTCAAAGTTCTGGTGAGTTCATTATAACGCACTAAACATCTGTTGTTTTGCATTAGGATGTCGTTGTTCTTTCCCAAGGCTATCAGCTTATAAGGTCGGAAAAACATATATGAATTCCAATCCAAGACAATGCTCCTCTTAGGTTCCTAATTCCATTCTACACCGGGTGCCCTGCATGAATATCATTATCGGAAATGGGTGCCCAAAAATCAATCTGGAGATCATAAAAATCGTGAAGGTTGTAAAATAAAAGGCGAACTCCAGAGAAGACCATTCCAAGTCTTGGAATACTGTAACCATTCTCATAAATATGATGTGGGGGTGGCCAATGTGACTGGAATTTCTGATCGTCCAGATTGAAAGATACTATCTGATCATTGTCATAAGAATAATGATTTATCCAAAATATGAAACCATGTGCGTACACACCTGATTCATGAAAAGTAAAAGGAAATTCTCCAATGTTCTTCCATGCCCTGTTGTCTCCTAGTGTGTGTACGTCCACTTTAACGCCACTTGAATTCGAACTACTTTGTATTCACCGGTATGTTCACAGTAGCCGAAACCCCCTACGACGTATCGTGGATACAAACTAATTTGTGGCGTTGGTGCTGGATCGCATATTTGTGGAAGATGGAGGTGCTCACCCGTTGTTGGATTCATAATATATATAGGATCTTGTATGTCGTGGTGTGAAACATAAAAACATACCAGGCCGTTACAAGATCCAACGATTGGGTGTGACATGTTTTCATCATAGGGTTGGATAATATTCCAGGCACCATTGTTTCCAATTAACATCTGATAGAAATCTCCCATCATCGTGTAGTAATCTTGCTCCTCAATTTGTTCTCTGTAGAAGAGTTGCGTAACTTGTTCTTCTCTCACTTTTTGAGTGAAACCTAAAAGGAGTCCAATTCTTTTGTCTGCAAGGACAGAATTCCACTCTTTACAAACACATTTTCTTGCTAAAACGCTTTCTGCAGTTTGGAGGCGCTGTAGTATGTCGCTGGTTAATTCCGGCAACATTTCCATTACTATTACTGGTGAGTTTTTTTTATTTATTTTTTTTTAATATAGAAGAATTTAGGATTTCGTTTTTGTTGAATGGTACTGGCAGATACGAGCAAAGCTTATAAAGTCACCCAATGGATGCAATATGTGTCCCCAAACGACACACCTGTTGGAATTTTCACGTCTTTTGGTGTTTCAAATTCTATTCGGTTAATATGTACCCCGTAATACGAAGGGGTACGAACCATTACACCGTTTGGTGTTCCATAAACCCTCTTTTAACATAAACAGTTAGAGTATCTTTTTAGGAAGTAGTTATATTCATCTATTGGTAGTTAGAGCATCTCCAACGGGACTTTAAGAAGTCCCTATAATTTAGGCCACATAGGGTTTTCAAGATTTTAATAGCAAAATTGTCTCCAACTGAAAGGTTAAAAGTGAATGTGAGGATAAAGTGCATGGCAGTTATTTAGACATCCTATGAGTGATCCTCTGGTTTTAGAGGTTCTACTAGAGGATGTAAACATCCTAGTCATCAATATTTAAGGTTAGGATCAAATACTTAGTTATATAATCAATGGTTCCAAATATTATTAACCAATAAATTTGATACACCTAGACAGCTAAATAACTGAGGAGTTCCATGGTTGGGGAAGAATTTTTTTTCACCTCCTTAAATTAAGGAAATTTTGATTCACATCTTTAAAGAAGGGGTTACACGTAGGATCTACACCACATTACCATTGGATATGCTCTTATCTTCATCTCTCTATAGAATTCTTTTAATCATCTTCTCATTTTCTGCCGGGATTTTAATTTAGTTTAAAATCCGGTTAATTATATATTATTATCAATGAAGTTTGGGGCTTTCATGCTTCTCATTCCTTCATTTAAAAATTAGGGTTATGACCTTTTGAAGACAAAAAATGATCCCAATATATATTGCTATTGCCAATCGTAGCTAGCTATAATTATGGTGTTGACAAATATCGAAAGCCAAAATAGAATTTGGGCATGGTTAGCGCTTGGCTAGAGGTTTTTAACTATATTGTGTTCGAGTGGTATTTTTCGGTTAAAACTAAATTGTTCACCAACCACGTTAATTAAGTCATGCAATGACAAGGTTTTTAACATGGCTAGGTCTAGGTGTGACCGTGGGGGTGTGACGCCATGCTAGAGGCACATTGTGGCAGTTAGATTGGAATTAACCACGGTTAGGAGACTCTAGAATTAGGCTAGGAATATAAGTAAACGAGAAGTTGTTGCGCATGGCTAAAAACCTTTTTCTTCTACTGTAATTAGATAAAGAATATATATACTCAGTCAACATGGTGTTGTGCTTACGCAATTTTTTCGTGCTATTTTTCCGTATTAAGTAAATCATAAATTTACTAAAATCAATGTGGTGTTGTACGCGTATATGAGCATATATTTATCGATATGGAAATTGTTATATTTTGTTTATTTGAGTGATATGCGGAATACAAATAAATTAGGTAATTTGAGATAATGCTCCTAACCTAGAAAAAATTAGGGTTTTTTTTAATACATACACATATATATATATATATATACTACACCAGCATAAAAGATAGATTGATATATTATAGGAAGAAAATGACTACCAATCAGAGGATTAAAACAACTCCAAGGATAGTAACGGTTGTACCTAGAAAGCTAAGTATCACCATAACTATTGAAGGCATGTGTAAGGTTCCTGGCATGCCTCTGTTAGCTGAAGTTCAAGCTTATGTTGACAATCTTACTCTTCCAGCTTCTGCTTCTGTTTAAATAGATGGTTTCCACGCTCCCATTCCTTCGAATGAGCCTGTTGGTGAAACTGTGTCTGGCACACCAGAAATACCCAGGGAGACACCTCTAGAGCAAAAGGTACTTGAAGTTCCAGCAGAGCCTGCTAACGCCGCAACACGAGTACCAGATCCAGATGCGATGGTTTTAGTTGAGCAGATTATCAATGAAACTTTCGAATAATGTTGTTTTTGTTTTTAGAAATTGTTTATTTTGATTATTTTTTTTAAATATTGAGGATGTTGGTATTATTTGTCTTCGTTTAGTTTTATAAAAATATTGGTTCTTTAAATTCTTTGCTTGATATTTGTTTGTTAATCAATCATTTTTAATTAACTCGTTGAGTTAACACAATTCAGTGGTCAGAATACATTGTAGATTAGAATTAGATGTGTGTATATGCCTTCACCAGCATCAAGTAGTCTTGTGGGTCAGTGAAATCATGTAGCTTTCACAGGACACAATCTTGAGTCAAGTTATTACGGCTTTGACAGATGATCTACAGCTTGTTATATCTTTTGTTGATAAACTTAGGCTCAGTTATAGTGTTTGGGTGTAGGATATTGTTACCATTAGTGAATCAAGATTGTAGTATGTTTTGAGAAACAGTTTCTGCCCTTTAGATGAAAAGCAGATAGGATTAGGATTCGTAATATGTTCCCTAACCTTGTACCAGGATTCTAGTTCAGAATAGAATTCAGATAATGCTTTAGTAAATTCATAGATCATATAATACATTTCAACATACCACAGTTTAACATACCATTGTTCCTTTCATTAGAAATCACAAAGACATCTCCAGCATACCAAAGGTAACCCACTATATTCAAATCAACACAAAAAGAAACCGAAATTGCAATTTCATTAACCAGATTTACAAATACCTAGTCAAACCCACCAGATTTACAAAAAGACCCTAATTCCTAAGTAGTTCCATTACAATCAAACCCATTCACAAGATCCACATCAAAACATGACCCAAAAACCTAGTCTGTAATTCCCTCAAACATCTGATAGATTAACTATTCATAGCAGGAAAAACTAGACTGTTACTCCCCTGCAAACACACACCTTAATTACAAACAAACTAAAACTGTTACCCCCTGCAAACACCTTAAAACCATTAAACCTTAAAACTTTTAACACCTTAAAACTGTTAGCAGTTACCATCTGCATAACAGTATCAAAAAAAGCCCATTTGTTCCAAAAAAAGAAAAACATCCGAATAGCAACATAACCACAAGAAAACATCTGTCAGCAGATTCAACAATATGAGGAAAATCAGCAATGCGCAAAATGATCAGCAAACACCTACAAGAGTTCTTTGAATTTTCACGAAGAAACTCTTAGTCCGATTTCACAAAACCGAAGCTTTCCCATCGAAATCTTGTCGATGTTCCAGGGATGATTATTCAGAATCATCACCGTTGTTCTCATTGCTCTGTTGACTGCTATCGTCGTCTTCGTCGATGCCCATCTCATGATAGCTGTAATCATTGCTATACTGACTTCCTGTTTCAGTTGCACTTCCGTAACCTCCATCACTTGCATCTTCACTTCCTTCATCATCTTCATTCTCTTCCTCCAAATATCCAACTTCAACTGGTTCACCATTCTCATCAACACCATCAATTGTTTCTCCATCAGAATCAACATTCAATCTCTCATTCATGGTTCTTGCAAAAAGCCTAGGGATTGCTTTTTCTGCTAAGAACCTTTCATACCATGCATCCTCAATCTTCTTTTCTCTCTTCCTCCTTTGTTTCTCGTCTCAGAATTTCCTCATGATCATCACTTCTCTCAAAATCATTCTCTTAGAATCACTTGAGGTTGCACTGCGGGTCTTTCTCCAAACAAATTGCTCCTTCTCCCTCTCTCTCTCTCTCTCTCTATCTTTCTCTAGCTTCCTCATCTCTTGCAATTCTCTTCCTCTTCCATTGTTCATACAGTGGAGCATTTTCCTGACGAACTCTTTCGAACTCAATCAGACGATTTCTCTTGTCAATCTCTTGCTGCAGAAGATCCCTCAAATTCTCCAACTCTCTAGTAGACAGAGTCTTGGCAACTTTCTTGGCGAACTTAAAAGGTGCAGAAGGCTGATTATCTCCGTTAGCATTGTTTCCTCCTAGATCACCCATTATCTCTAACTATGTTTTCTTTTCTTAATTTCCTTGGCTATTTAGGATGATTTTTGTATGTTTTGGAAATTCTCTGTTAATTTCCTTTTGTAGAGAAGATGACATTAATAGTCATTTAAGGCATTCGGTGGAACGTCTAGTCCCTTAGCAATTCACGCCTATTCAAGGCATGCGCAACAAGTCCTAAATCCATCATAATAACTCCTGCACACCAACATTGCTAATGGGAGTGTACACAAAATCATAAAGAAAACGCTTTTGCCTTGGGGTACGCCCCCCCTAATTTGGCACACCCCCCATTAGCCTAATTACAGACTCTTCCGATTTCAATATCTAATAAATCTGTCATTAAGGGGTTGATAGACAGTTCAACCAAATAATTATCATATTTGATTTTTTGGTAGATACTGCAGCGCCAGCACCTGTTGAGAGACATGATGTGCGCTGGTGTATGCATCTATAATGGCAGTGTTCACACCTGAAATGGCTTAGCATTGATGAGATTTGTTAGGTGTACAAAAATGGTCAAACGTAAGGTCAATAAGCCAAATTAAAATCAGCAACTTGTGTATTTTGGCATAATTGATTTGTTATTAGTTAACAGATGGGCCATATCTTGAACTGGCATGGTTTGGTTCAGGCATCATGCCTATCTCATACCCTGGTCCCTGAGTCCTGACCAAACAAAATAGGCAAGCAAAATAAAAATCCCTAAATTTAAAGAAAAATAAAAAGGTCTAGAGAGTTTGAACCTTCGACCTCAAATTATATAAAACTAAAGTGAACCAATGTGCCTCACTACCGTTTTTTGAAATTTGACTTTCCCTTCAAGATATTTTTTTGTTGTTGTTGTTGTTGTTGTTGTTACTCTAACTATCTGTTTACTGCTTAACATCTAAACTGGAGTACTTATTATTGTACTAGCTAATTCCTTTGTTACTAGTGCCTTGGATATAGTAGTATATCTTTTCTTTACTACTTAGTCAACTACATTGCACTATTTTACTCCCAATTCACATATTCTTAAAAGCAAACTAATAAATAATAATATAGTACTAGCTAGTGCCTTGGAAGATCATAAATGCTTTTTGGTGCAATTTTTTTTGATTAAAATCCCAATTCATATTCTTAGAAGCAATTCTAGCTAGCTCTTACAATTAAATTTGTATTAAAAGAATCGATCAGTATTTATTTTTTAAAATACTGGCCGATAATATAGGATTTTATCATGTTTGTGCCTTTAATCTGGACGAAACATGAAATATCAGTGATACATACATATGAATATCCGATAATATCGCATTATTGGTCGTATCGGACCGATCAGCCGATAATATTGGCAAGGATGTTTGGGGATCTTAGGTTATCAGGTGTAACTAGTTTATTTGATTGGTCGGCATTATGAATTCACGAACGACTATGATTGGCTTCGTCGACAAGACTCGATATCCAAGTTTTTTACCAATGTCACTCTTGGACATGGCTTATTCAGCTAAACCAATTTTTATTTCGATGTCACGATCATAGAGAGTATAGTTCATCCAAATCTAAGTTTCCGAGAGTATTTCCACAAAGATAAATTGATTGATGGTAATTTTCCATTTTTCCCGATGTCACTCTTGAACGAGATTGTAAACCATTTTTTATTTCGATGTCACGATCTTAGCAAGTGATTATCGTCCAAATCTAAGTTTCTAGCATATCTCCACTAAGATAAATTGATTGATGGTAATTTTCCATTTTTATCGATGTCACTCTTGGACGAGTTTCTAAAACCCTGATTTTAATTTCGATGTAAAGATATCTTAGCAAGTATATTTCATCCAAATCTAAGTTTCCGGAGATCACCGAGATAAATTGATTTAATTTTCTATTTTTACCGATGTCACTCATGGACGAGCTTATAAACCAATTTATATTTCGATGTCACAATCTTAGCAAGTATAATTTATCGTCCAAATCTAAGTTTACGGGGAATATCTCCACCAAGATAAATTGGTTGATGGAAATTTTCAATTTTTACCGGTGTCACTCTTGGACATGCTTCTAAACCCCAGATTTTTATTTCGATGTCAAGATATCTTAGCAAGTATATTTCATCCAAATCTAAGTTTCTGGAGATCACCGAGATAAATTGATTTAATTTTCTATTTTTACTGATGTCACTCATGGACGAGCTTGTAAACCAATTTATATTTCGATGTCACGATATATGGTAATTTTCAGTTTTTACCGTCACTCTTGGACGAGCTTCTAAACCAATTTTTACTTATTTCGATGTCACGATCTTAGCAAGAATATTTCGTCCAAATCTAAGTTTCCGGGGAGTATTTCCACCGAGACAAATTGCTTAATGTTAATTTTCCATTTTTACCGATGTCACTCTTGGACGAGCTTGTAAACCAATTTATATTTTTTCCAAGTTAAATTCCTTGATGTTAATTTTCCACCCAATTTTTTTATTTTATATTATACTATATTTGTTTATTTTCCAAAGCTATACTTGTTCACTAGCCAAGTTATCATGCTTGTACGTGGCTAAGCTAGAGGTTGAATCGTAAAGTGAAAACGTGTGTCACGGTATAAAACACGAGCAAGGGAGACTAGGAGAGTACTACTACTCGGATTTTTCTTTTCCAAGTCTCTCTCTAAACTGAACCTAGGGTTTCAATATCAAAAACTGAAAGTTTTAGTATCAAACCAGAGAAAATGACTACTATAGTAGTAACTTCTTCCGATTTCTTCTTCTTGATGATGAAGACAACGAGATTGTTGGTTATTTTGGTTGCAAGGTTGTTCCTTGTTTGGGAGATGAAGAGGATGATGATTATGATGATGTTGACGATGAAGAGGATGATGAGTATGATTCTGAGGATGATGATGATGATGATCCGAAACACTTCTTTTGGTTTGGGCCAGCGCTTGAGGATGAAGATGAAGACGATGATGTTGATGATGGTGATGATGATGATGATTATCCATACAAAGATGTGGTTATGATTGTCGACAACAGCAGTGAAGAAGAAGGGGATTCTAACTGATCTAGTCCTCTGTTTTCATGGTTCTGCTATGCAAGAATGGTATGAATCACATCTTGATCCATCATATTTTGTTTAGTTATATATATATATATATCTTTTTTTTTAGTGTATCTTTTTTTTTATTGTATCTTTTTTTTTGGATGTTTGATTAGTTTGTTTGTAAAGTTGCTTGTAAGTTTAGTTTTTGTGAATGTTTAATATTTACGGATGCAATATTTTGTTTAGATTCCAAGTGCATATGTTGTTTAATTTCTGTCCATTTTTCATATGTTGGAGTATCAATCTTTTGATAAAACAGAATGAACTAGTAATGTGTTTAAGGGGGCTTGGCTTAGAGATTTGGATCTGAAGAGTTAGGGTTAACCATGATTTTATTGTGGCTTTGCTGTTAAAGTGATAGGATCATGAATATGTACTGAGTCTTGTATCAGAGTTGAAAAATATAGCCAATTTTTTCATAAATTACAATGCCAAATCTGACAAACTTAACAAAAAAAAAATAGAATTGAGAGCACAATTGAATAGTAGGCCTTTGACTGCTACATAATTTTGCTTATACAAACAAAATTAACATTCTAAAAATAATGCAAAAAACTTGAATTTAGTCTATGTCGAGTGCTCAGCCATAAATTTGCTCGTCTTGGTTGCTTCCCATGTTCTTATTCATTATAATCATTATCCAAATGTTCACCATAGCTTTTCTCAAATTCATCCCAAGAAGCAAAACCCTTAGGAGGAGGATCATCTTCAACATGAATCATTTTCTTAATATGAACTAATTCCCATTCTTCATCGACATACTCTTCTAGTATATCACCAATGCTTTCCACAAAGTCATCCCATGAAGCAAAGCCCTTCGGAGGAGGAGGATCATTATTAATGAGACCATTGGCAGGAACAACACATTTCTCATTAGAACTCATCCTCTCAATTCCTTTGTTCTTTTACTTATGAACGAGGTATCTAATTTCTTATTTCTAGGATCCAAATCTAGCTAAATATATTATTTTTTTCTATAAATATCTAGTATGCAAATCTAAATATAGTGGGTGGGTTATGTTTACCATGAATATAACAAACGAAATCAAGGTGATACATGGAAAGTGCGATTTTGCGGATTTTGCGAGACCCAACAGAAAAATATTGCATTAGGATTCTAGGATTAGACTACTGATTGTCAGTTCTAATTAGACGCCTATAATCTTGCTGAAACCCTAAAGAAATGTCTAAATATCTTGACACGTTAAGCATTCATGTCAATGAGATAGTACACTTGTTAAAATTAAAAGTTTTCCTTCCTTATTTAACAAAATAGTCCTTCCTTATTGAATCTCAGATGCAATTTTTCCTACTACATTATTACTACAATCATAATTGATTTTTTGTAAAATTCATAGACACCAGCACTTGTTGATCATGCACGGTTTACCAGGGTTTACGCGTTTGCAGATCCGGAAGAGTCAACACCTGTTGACAGGCATTATGTGACGTTGGTGTACTGCAATATGTTGATTTGATTAATCAGAACAGATGGGCCATATCTTGAACTGCAGCATGGTTTGGCTCATGTATCATGCCATATCTCAAGTCCCTGACCAACAATTAAAATCAAAAAATGGTCAAACATAATAGGTCCCTGCACAATTGTGTATATTTATTTAATTTTAATTAGTTAACAGATGTGCCATATCTTGAACTGCAGCTAGCATGGGCAACTACAACACTATGTCAACAATGCCTGAGACATAATCTATTCTTTCTCCCAAACGAACAACAGCAGAAATCTCTCTCGAATCCTTTCTTTTTCGTCGAAATCCAGTTTCATCTTCATCAATTTCACACCCTAAAATCTCCATCACTCAAATTCGACTTAGAGTACAGAGTTTGGATTTGGTTGATTGAATATTCAATCTTCTCTAACCTGTAACCCTAAATTCAAAGTTGGGTGAATTAAACGAACCACCACCACCATCACCAAGTTTGTCCTCTACTTTCTAATCGAAGACTGGGTGAATTCATTGAATTAATTCCACGATGATTACTTTGCATAGAATCATCAACCATTTTTCAGGAGATCCCAATTAATTTTTTTTCTAATCGAAGGTTGCAAACTTCAGATTTGGGTAAAAACATTCTGATTGAAGAACAATTTGAGGTAAGATTAATGGGTCTCATATGATAATTTGGTATAACTTTTACATTTTACGGGGGTTGTATTTTCATTTTGCAGGTTTCTACTTTCATGTGTAAACCCAAAGTTGTCCAGGTTTTTGTGGAAGGATGACCCAAAACTAGGGCATCAACTAATTTCCCGCATAGTTATTAGGCTCTCATTTCTCACTGAGTGATTATTATTGAAAATTTTGAATTGTATTGGTTTCCTTTAAAAACGATAAGTAATTGTTTGGTGAATGCTTTTTACATGTGCAAGTTCACTTCCTCTACAAAGGCACTTCGCGTGTTCTGCTGATGCTGATTCATGAGTTAATACCAACGGATAGTGATCACCATTCCGGTAAACCTTCTTTGCTATAATGATATGAATTGTGGTCCATTATTGTTGATTTCTCATTAATTTTTCTTTTCCCTTTTTTCATCAAAGAAAGTTGATGTTTTAGACAAATGGCTGCAATTGTTTAGTCTAAACATGTTGAATTGATGGTATTTGATTAGGATTATAAATTAAGGCGGGTCTAGATTTGTTACTTAGTGCATTTGTTTTTCTCTTAAAAAATCATTTTCAAACAGAGAACTCTGAAATGTTATATGAACTCTTAGCAAGGTACAAGAATGAGATGGACTGAGAAATATAGGTTAATGTATCAGGATCATGCACTTCAGTGACAACCTTTCTCTAGGATAGAAGCACTTTATGGGCACTAAATAAGGGTAGTCCTATGTATATTATAGTCACTTCTTCGTTTCAATGGACCAATCTTCTTAGTTATATCAAACTTGGCATCATCATATTTAATGGACCAATCTTCTTAGTTATAATTGTCTGCCCTAGTTACCCTGCACATTATCTATTTCTGCTTCGTTACAATATGCTTCAACAGAAATTGGTATCACCCTTTGTTTATCTTATGAAATTGGAATAACATTCAAATATGGAAGTGTCTTCATTATATCTATTTCATGTTCTGGATTCCTTGCAGGTGAAAGTATTAACCAAGGCTTCCATAAATTTGGATATCGGGTGCGATAGTGTGAGGCTTAGTATGATGGGCATACAAGGAGGAAACCAACTGCCATGATATCA
Organism: Papaver somniferum; assembly: GCF_003573695.1. Classification (NCBI taxonomy): domain Eukaryota; kingdom Viridiplantae; phylum Streptophyta; class Magnoliopsida; order Ranunculales; family Papaveraceae; genus Papaver; species Papaver somniferum. The sequence continues at coordinate 132,236,117 of NC_039364.1, forward strand.
TAGGTTTCTACTTAAATTAAGGGGACCTTACAAGGTAAAGATACACTAGATGACTTCTAATGCTTTTTTGGTGGCCCATGATTACATTGCTATAATTCTTCTGTAGTCCTAGTTAATTTTTTTTTTCCTTTTTTCTCAGTGATTTTCAGATACCTGTTGTTGTGGGGTAGCTTTGTATAAGGCATTTAGCTTATACACAGGAAAAAATCGATCAACTCTTCTGTGAAACATCGATTTAAGGATAGATTTAAGTTCAATCGATCTCTCATAGAAGTATCGACACTGATTAATAATCTTGGAAATGCAAATATGGGTTATCTTCATGTAAGATTCATTTGGGGGTTTCTTGGAGATTCATCTGCAGAAAACTTCATCAACAACAATGAATCAATTGATTCTTCTGTGAAAGATCGATTCATGCCTAGATTTAAGTTTAATCGATCTCTCATAGAAGTATTGATAGTGATTCATAATTTTGGAAATGCAAATCTTGGTCATCTTCATCTAAGGTATTTCTCATTCATTCATTTGGGGGTTTAATGATTTTACAAATTGGAGGTTACATACTACTGATTTTGAATGGTACAATTTCTGATAGTGATTATGAACATCTCTATCTTTCAGATTTTATGTTTATTATGTTGTTGTGAATTGTATCTTGTTTTGAGAATGTATTGGTGATTATGAACATATAAATTGCATGATTTAATACTCCACCAAGTAGTTTTATATGTCAGTTGACAGATGATCTTAAACTCAGACATAGTATTTGGTTGTATGATGTCAGCATTGGTGAATAAAGCTTGTATTCTGTTTTGAGAAGCAGCATCTCAGTATTCACTGTCAGATTGTAGAATTAAATTAGGTGTGCATAAGGCTCCACCAAGTAGTGTTCATGTCAATTATGTGCAAGTCGAATACGACGCAACCAACACAAGCCAATTATTGTTAGTCATGTATTTGACAGAAGATATAAAGCTCAAACATATATGGATGTTCGTAATTTGTACCTTTGCAAGATTGTAGATTAAGACTAGGTTTGTATATGCCTCTCTATCAAGTGAATTAGACTGGATAGAAAAACACTAAAAGTGACTTGTTGTCATTATGCATTTGTTTTCAATACATCTTAGTCTTGTACATGATCCAGTTCTTTGATTGTAGTTTTAGTTTCTAGAATACACCCTACATCTCCAACATTATCGAGGCACAATCATTGGGCAATATAAATAAGCTGACTTCATCATATTGCATTTAAAAAAGTTACAACGGTTCTGTTCATTCACTGTTGAGCAACATTTACATGTTCATAAACTTAAACATACCCATTTACAAGTATTTCACCATCTTACCCACAAAAAATATAAATATCAAAAAGAAAAAGAAAAAAGCAAAATAAACATAACGTTCCCCTGCATTTTCAGTTTCCATTGCCAGAACCAAAAAAAAAAAACATGATTCAATGACTTACCATTTGCATTAGACCCCTCTCCATTCGAATTCTACTCTGTACTTTGATAATAGCTATTTCTTAACATTATGCAATCATTTCCATTCGAGCACTTACCCAAAAATCCACCATCTCTCTATAAAAGAATTCAAATGTCGATAAGGCTTACTCATTGTCATACCCATCACTCGGAATCAGAATCATCAGATTCATCTTCCTCCTCATCAGACCCCTCTTCCTCATCATCATACCCCTCTTCTTCCTCGCCAGACCCCTCTTGCTCCTCATCAAACCACTCTTCCTCCTCGTCTTTATCTGCATCGTCCGCTTCGGAATCGGTCTTTTGGGCCAACAGTGCATCATTAATCCCAAATCTCGCATCTTCGCGAAAATCCTCAACCTTCACTCTTAGAGCAGATTCTGTATCACTTCGATACCCAAAAAAAGTAGCAGGCTCTTCATCTTCGGAAGCATCACTGTCATTTTTTTTCTTCATTACTGCCCTTTCAGCCAACCTCGTGTTTTTAGCATGCACTTCCCAGAACTTCTCCTCCTCTTCTTCATCTTTGAAATGATCAAAACGACGCTTGTTTTGCAAAATCTGTACCGGTTTTTCAACTGGTTTCTCTTCTACTTTGATTACATCCGTTGCAGCATGCATCTCTTCCCAGAGTTGCGGGACTTCAATATCATATAACAAGTCATTTACTCTCTTGTGTACCTTCTCCAGATCATCCTTGGTCATCTGCCCAATCATATGTAGAGTGGCTGATAGCCTTTCACGTCTTTTTTTCTCTTCTAACTCTTTCAATAGTTGCTCTTCAGTCATGGGGGCTTTACCCTTTCGTCTGTGTTGATCATCATCACCGGCCATTTTGATTGATTTGATTTGATTGATTTAATTGAGAAAAATTCAGAAATAGTAATCTCCCTCTACAAATTCTCTCTCTGATTTTTTTTGCTCTCTGACCCTTTGGTTTCCCCCCTGTTTATTCTCTCTCAGGAATAAACTATATTCTTGTAGGGTCACGGCTATTCCCAAGAGAAAGCTTTAATCAAACACGTACCCTAGTCTAGTTGGCACCTATTCTAACCCACAATGTCATAATGACGTGATAAACCTAGGTAAAATGGCATTTTGGTTAATTAAAGTGCTTTAACGAAAAAAGAAAAAAAATTTATTTCCTTCTCTTACTTACGCGGGAGAAAGACTGGAAGAGGCGAAATAGAGAAACCCTAGGTAAGGGATTCTTTCCTTCTCTTATCAGATTAAATTCAAACTTACTTGTTTAATTTCATGAATGGGGGATGTTTTTATTAATTTAAAATTATTATTGCTAGGGTTTCAGGTATATACCTTTCCCAAAACTAAAATCGTTTTCTATTGTATTATGTAAACCTAGGGTTCTGTCAATTTTAAGAGTTTTTTATGATCTTGGCTGTGATTCTATATCTTAGTAAGAATTTTAAGATTTTTTTATCGTCAGGGTTTCTTTTGTTTTGTTCAGGTTTTTCATATTTTTATGATCATAAACCAATTTAGGTCTTTCATATCTTAGTATTAATTGGTTGAAACAATTGATGTTTTGTGTGATTTTTGTGACGGGAATTATGGAATTTGGTTTAGGTTGAGTTAATTTTTGTTACTAGTGGATGTTAATGGATTTAGGAATTAGCTTTTGTTGTTGTAAGGAGTAAAAGTTACATTGTAGATTAGGCCGACATTGTTATATAGCTGGAAAGGAGAATCTGTTGTTGTATTCTATCGATTTTGTTTTTCTTCACTTCGCAACGGTGTTCTATCATGCTAAGCAATTGGTTTAACAGGGAAGAAGGCATATTTGAAACTCGGCGTTCGACAAGCAACGCACGTGCACTCCACTTGTAGCCTATTAGAGAACCTACTCATTCCCTACCTCCACATACAACAAATGACATCGTTTGACTCCGCGGAAGATTTGTCAATCACTAAAGCATGGGCAGCCGAAAGTCGAGTTTTAGATCGCTCAGCGACCGAGACCCTTTGGGCGAAGATACATAACAAATTTAGCCAAGATTATGGGAACCCGAAAAGAAGAAGTGTTCAACAAATCAAGGATAGGCACAACATCATCCTATATGCGGTAGCTGGGTTTTTTAAAATCAAACACCGGATATGGCACGAAAGCCACCTGAGCTTGTCCCCTCTACAACTTGTATGTATCTTTATGGTTTATTCGGCACAATACTTTTTTCATTTATATGTAACCAAATAAGTTTGTGTGTTGTTTTTGTAGCACGAAGCCGTTAAAGCGCGCTACTTAGAGGAAAAGGGGGAAGCATTCACATTTGATGAAATCGTTTACTTCATAGTATTCATATTTTCGGAGTACCACCAGCTATGGAGTACCACCATAACTCAATGGTGGGTGAATTGGACTCCATACTCTTATTTGGCTTCCAGATAGCAAAGGCCAATTCTCTGTTAAGAATGTCTATAATGTGTTGTCTAGTGCATCTAATACTTTTGCATGTACTAATTCTGTTTCTCCACAGGTATGGAAAGCTTTGTGGAAGTTAAATTATTTGTTTGGAAGTGCTTAAAAGATATAGTCCCAACAAGAGATAAACTATCTAGATATGGAAATGATATTGAATTGCATTATAGTTTGTGTAATCATCTTGTGGAATCCAATAATCACCTATTCCTTGAATGTGGTTATGCTAGATCTATTTGTTTGGTTTTAAATATCAATGTTAGTAATATTATGGTACAACATTGTTCATTTAGGAGTTAGATTCTCTCTTGGTTTTCTGCAGGAAATAATATTACCTTTGGTGCATGAATTACTAGACAAGAGATTAATAAATTGCTAATGGTTTCGATTTGGATTTTTTTTTCTTTTTGAAGCATCAGTTTGGACTATTTGATGTTCAAAGATTTTTCAGAACATAACTCCAAATAGGACAATGTCAATAGATGGCATTAATAAACTTGTGCCTCCTGGAACTAATCTTGTTTCTTCTACTAATGGGGTTGTGCAGCCGCTAAGATGGAAACCTCCTGATAATGTTTACAAATTTTGATGCTTCTTTTAAGTCAGATTCATTACAAGGTGGAATAGGGCTAATAGTGAGGAATTGTGCAGGTAGTTGCATTCGAGTGCAAGGACAATGCTTCAATGGAGGAATGAAGATATGAGTTGAAGCTGATGAGATGGAATGTAAGGCTATGTTGGCAGCTGTTACTCTGGCAAAAACTTTAATCATGTTATCTTTGAATCAGATTGTCAAACTTTAATAAAATCCATCAATGATCAAACCTATGTTAATTGGATGAATCAAGATTTGGTTTTAGTTCACTTAATTCTAATTGGGGCCGTAGCTTCTTCCAGTTCTTACGATTTTTTTTCAACTGCACCAACACGTACTCCACTTTATACAAAGATAGTTTTTTACTTTAGTACCGTTATAACAACGACAGCAACACGTACTCCACATTTTACCTATCATTTTGATTTATATATTTTTTTGATTCATTTTGATTTATTTTCTGAATTCGGGTACGAACAAAAAAAATCTTCAGTATGGAATGAATATTAATTTCATCTCATCTAACTCTGGCCTTTTAGAGCCGTTAAAGCAGAAAATTATGCAGCAGGATAACAAGATTTGACTGAGAAAATTATAAACATAGAACGTGCAGCATGCAAATTGAAGGATCTTTACCTTCCTATTTTACCAAATTATTTACGATATACACTTAAATATTTTGCCAAATTATTTATTAGTAAGATATTGCCAAATTTCCATTTACCCTCCATGTCCATCTCTCTCGTCTTGAATCATTTCATGTTTCTGCTGTTAAATCTTCTAACCTCCCCCTAGAAAACAAAACAAGTTGTTTACTTTGATCATCTGATTCATCTCCTGGATAAACCATATATTCCCCTAACAGTTTTGCTTTGCGGATTAATCAAATCGACCGTGTAAGTAATTCTTTTCAGTACTGCTTTGTTAACTGGGATTGTAACTCTAATGGTCATAGTAGGGTAAATATTGTCTTCACATGCAACTGTATGTAGGTAGATAACCTCTGATTATTTTTATGATTCATATATGATTACTGAACTCACATTGTGATTTGTGATTACTCTTTGTGACAAGTTTTATTTATTTCGTAGTTTTATTCGGACCACAATAACATTTTCACAAGGTGTTGACAAGTTTTTTATCCGTCCAGGTATCTGAGAATTCATAATGGATCCTAGAGTAATGGATAAATCTTGGATAATGTTGATGGTGGATTTTCGTTTAAGGCTAAAATTGTAAAAGCCTAAATTATGCGCTAACATCCTGCAAAGGATAAAGCCACTGATAAAATAGAGAATACTTCTCCATTGAAAACTTAAAAGCATTATCAATTAATGCATGACCAGCCTTGTATTTCCTGTACTGCTTCACTCTTATCATTATTGGTGTGGCATGACGACTGAGTGTTGCTCTCAGCAGAGCAACACGAATCTCCAAGCATTAAATAAGGAGGCATGCACGAAATACCCGTACAAGCTACAACTCTCGGAGTGTTATACTAGCCCGATCGAGCATCTGGACTGTCCGTATCAGACTCAGAAACGATCACGACCATCCAACTTCACCAGCATGATTGGATTGCTTAAATCGGATCCATAATCCCCAGGCAGGTCTTAGAGTATTCACCACCGACCCAATGCGGGCCCCGCATGGTCGGTGATAGACGCATTTATGTGTCTAATATGTCTCATTTGTATGTATTGTTAGTGCTCGATTTTGTATTTATTGTGTTATTTTATGTCTTTGTAGGAAATTTTAGAGAAATAAGTCCTTGCGGCGAAATGGGCTCGAAAAGTAGTGTTTTACACCCCAGGACAAAGTACTAAAGGCACCGCAGAAATGCACCGGAGGAACCCAGAAAAAATGTTGGAAACACCCCAAAAAAAATACTAAAGACACCCCAAGGGACATGTGTTATTCGGACTCCAGCAGCGGATAAGGGGCGACCACTGGATAAGGGGTGTCCTTCTTCTCAAATTCAAATTTCAGTTTTGGCGGGAATTTTTTTTCTTCCCTGGCAGATTTCAATCGGATATTTGGAGGGGTTAGAGGTAGACTAAACCTCTTATTCTTGTTGGGTAGACGTGATATGGATATGGGAAGCTATTATGGTTGTTGGAATCGATCCAGTTAGGCTTGATTCTCGGTTTAAAGAAATCAGGGAATACGTGGTTGAGAAAAGATACTCGGGATTATGTCGATGCTGTATGGAAGATGGCACGCGTTTGCAATGTCTTGACACATTCCTTGATGATATGGGAGCATGTTTGGAGCGTGTAAACACTGGTTGACAGCGTGAGTAGGCAAGAAAGGAAAGAAAACAACCCGAGAATATTTTCTCTTTACTGCCGAGTCATGGGAAATATTTTGAAGTTATGGAGAGATTCGAGGGCCCTGTTGAGTATAAATAAGTTTCTCCAGGTACAAGGAAGGGTGTCGAGAGTTTGGGGTCGATAGGAGAGCTCAGGAGAGAGAAATCAAGAGTTGATGAAACTCTGTTTCTACTCCTGCTGATGATGAAGAACACGAAGAACAGACTCGCAGGGACAGTCATTTATCAACAGTGAAGCAGACTCACAGGCGTGGGTCGTAGGTGTGGGTCTTAGAACCACAGTGACAATAACACTTCTCTTTTATCGTTCTTTTGTGACGCTTCCTGTGGGTCGCACATTAGCTGTTTACACCATTTTCTCTTCTTCTCTTCATTGTAAACACCATTTGAGCAATAAATAAATATTTTGAGCGTGTTTTTATTATGATGAGCTAAACCCAACACTGGGACGACGGAGGAGGGTGAATTTCATACACGGGTAAATTTATTTTATTCATTTTTATGGCTTTTGCATTAATTTAAAATTCAAATATGATTTGAATTAATTGGTTGTTATTTAATTTGATGATGTATGCTTAGCTTAAGTGTTTCGATACATCATGCTTAGGACTTACAATCGATGTTTGGAGAATCTATCTTGGCAAAATCAAAGTCCATGTTAATTTTATTGAGTTTTAAATTGTCAAAGAATTTATGAATGAACCCTGTGTAGTGAATTCGGCCAAATCCTTAATCCCAGTACCTCTCGCCCATTGTTAATATTTTTGTATATATATTTTTTTTAAATCTAAAAATTCCATTTCCTTCACAAGTCTGAAACGAATCCTATTTACTACAACCACAAAAAAAATTATAATCAGTCGTCCTCCCCAAAAGGGTAGCATAGCTTGCTAAAACGTCCAGTGCGGACGTGAAACCCTAAATTAGGGTTTGCGGCACATTACATGTGTCGCAAATAGGTCTCAACCATCCATCTTCGCAGGCATAGATGGATGGTGTAGATATAGATTCAAAGGGCCCAGAGCATGTCACCACAAACACCATGGGCCCGCATACATACATGACCAATCGGTCAGGACCAACTATGGTTGGTTGTCCCAATTCGTGCGCCCAAACAAGGCATGACGCACGGCCGGCAAAACCCTAATTAAGACTTGTGTTGCGATCACGAGCGTCCATCTTCTCCTGATCCGATGAAGGGTTTAGTAGTAAACTAAGCAGGTCCGGTGAGCATCAACATGATCACTGCGACCCATCTATCTCCACACCCGATCGGCCAAAGCTTATCATGCCTGGTTTCCTCGATTCGCACGCCCAAACTAGGTGTGGTCACACCTCCCAATTGCAAACTAATCTCGACCACTCAACTTTGTCGGACAAATTGAGTGGCTTAGATCACGTTTCTATGGGATAGTAAAGTATAGGCGTGTACACCAGCTTGTCGTCTGCACACCGGACTGATCGTCCAATACCGACCAAGCTTGGTCGTCTCGAAACGCGCGCCCGAAGTAGGCTTGTCGCGCGGCCTTTGCGGCACAAAATTTCTGTCACAAATCGATCCTAGCCGCTCCTCTTTACCAGACATATTGAGCGGCCCAGATCACGCATTCATGGGGAAGCAAGGTATAGGCGCCTATACCGGCATGCCGTTTACACGCATGCACAATCGGCCAGGCCAAAATTGCGTCCTGAGATTGGTTTCGACCAAGGTTAAGAGTGATGCTTGCGCACCTCTTCACAAACCCTAATTCCACTAACGGTCGCAGATGAGTGTCTCAAAGATCATCTCGTCCGTTAAACTTCACCTGCTTGGTTATACAACCCTGGTCAGGAGTTAACTGGTCAATGAGGTGTCATGGTGATTATCATCCGTCATTCTACATACCATGTGGTTGGCAAAGTCAGGACTTGCTTGCGCAGCCTCCAAACCATCACATGAAATAGGCTGGACATGAAGCTATTCTAAGACGCTCAAACAGTGATGCTTCATATATGCTTCATATATTCGATGCATTACTTGCATATAATACACACGATACTTCACAAGTATCGACTTCCTAAATAATAACTTAGTTATTTAATCTAGCATCACATGCTGCTTTTTATGGGTCCCACGATCTGCACATTCGAGACATCAATCATGTCACAAACTAGGGGATACATACTGGGGTATTGGTCTGGCGGTTTACAGCGTGCAACGCTCAACGTGCCATCACAAGAACGTGTCAGGAAGTCATTGACGGTTAGTGATGATGAGAGAAGTGGGCAAGACTGATCGTGTAACACTAACACACGCAACTCCACTACTCCATCACTCTACTTTCTCCACTTCCCATGAGAGACGTGGGTTAGGCTTAATGACTTGCATAAATAGGTTCTCCTCCCTATTTTCAAACAAGACAAGACAACAGAAGCAAGTGTTGATACAACCGTATTCAAACACCGGAACTGATAGCTTACATTTTGCAAGCCAGTTCAGCTTTCTGATACAAGTCATACATAGCCAACACCTTCACAATCTCAACACCTTCTTCGCTTCCCTCCCTAAGATCAACCCCATCTCCTTCATTTTGTGACTGCATCAAGTCTGGAACGGCCATTTTTTGGTTTAGGCCAGAATTGTACAGATTGTTTTCTCGAATCACAAAGCACTCCCGTGCGGTGCATTTGTTTAGGGTTTAGATTCATTCCTCATCCACACACCCCAAATTACCAAATTCGGCAGGAATAGTTTTCACCCATAAACAGATGTATACGGATAGAACCCAAAGGCTTTATCAAGACGGAGTCGATGCATTTGTAAAGTTTGCTACGCATACATACCAACAGGATATTGCGAATGGGAAACGGAAACCATACGATAATGGCCAAGTTAAGTTTCTATGTCCATGTGTGAAATGTCTCAACCTCTACATGCACAAGGCAAGTGAAGTTAAGTTTCATTTATATTCTTATGGATTCATTCAAAATTATGCCGTATGGACTAAGCACAGAGAAGGAGATGAGTCATCAAGGTGGACACTTCTGGATGGTAATGGCAGCGACGGTCCGCACTATGATTAACCAACACATGATGCAGAGACTATAGAAATGGTTAGTACTTTATTAGGAGATAAATTTTCAAAGGAATCTGAGAAGATGCAACGGATACTCAATCATGCTGGGAAACCCCTATACGAAGGATATGCCGATTATACAATGATATCTGCAATGTGTGAACTGTTTAACTTGAAGAGCAAGCACGGAGTTTCTGACAAGTTCTTTAATGAACTTCTACCACTGTTAAAATCCATGCTCCCTACAGGAAATGAGATAATAAAAAGTACATATGAAGCTAAGAAGGTGATGAGAGATTTGGGTTCAGGTTACGATAATATACATGTATGCATCAATGACTGCATTCTCTATAGGAAGGATTACAAGGATCACATCAAGTGTCCCACCTGTGGGGAATCAAGATGGAAAGTTGACGACACCACCCAAGAGGTGCATGAAAAAATTCCGGCAAAAGTCTTGTGGTATTTCCCAATTTTCCCAAGACTGAAACGGCTGTTTCAATCAAATAGAATTGTCGAATATTTATTGTGGCACGCCACCAGAAAGAAAGAAAAGGGTGTTTTAAAGCATCCGGCAGACTCCCCAGCGTGGAAAAATATAGATGAAATATATCCAGTAATTCGTGATGATCCTCGAAATCTGCGGCTAGGCATTTCGGCTGACGGGGTTGGCGTAAACAAAGGCATGCAAAAACAGCACAGTGTGTGGCCAATTCTGACAGTGATTTACAACCTTCCGCCATAGTTGTGTATGAAGAGAAAGTTCACCATGCTGTCATTAATTATCGATGGGGGGCCTGTAAGGACATTGATGTTATGTTAGAACCGTTTGTTGAGGATCTCAAGGAATTATTTGAGGGAGTCGAATGTTTTGATGCGCTGAAACAGGAGATGTTTACTCTACGTGCGGTTGTTTTATGGAAAATAAATGATTACCCGGCTCTCAGTACACTGTGTGGTCACCCCTACCAGGGACGAGATGCCTGTAAGGTGTGTGGGAGAAATACTTACAATGTCAGGATAAAACATTGTAAAAAAGAGGTTTATACTGGGCATAGAAGATACCTACCATACGGTCATCCATTCAGACGTCAGAAGGGGATCAATGGAAAAGAAGAAAATGAAAAGGCTCCGGATCTTATGACACCGTCAGAAATATACAATGAGGTAAAGTCTATAAAGAATAAATGGGAAAAGGGACGGAAGAACATTGTGGTGGAATTCGTGCAGGATAACCCTAGAAGAGGTGGAAAGATGAAGAGAATCGAAAAGACCATCGACCCAAAAAAAAGGAAGAGGAAGGGGAAGGAGAAGCAGAAGGAGACCGAAAGGCCCTACTGGAAAAAGTTCAATATATGGTTTCGGCTCCTCCCCTACTGGTGATATCATGTTGTCCACCATTGCATAAATTTCATGCACGTCGAAAAGAATGTATGCGAGAGTATCGTTGGAACATTGTTGAACAATGAATTTAAGTCGAAAGACCACCTTGCTGCTCGAATGGACCTGAAGGAGATGGGTTTTAGAGACGAGTTGCAACCTCGGGAAAATGGAAAAGGGGGATATATATACTAAAGGCAGCATGTCACTCATTAATCCCGGAGGAAAAGGACAAGTTTTGTGCAACATTATCCAAGATAAAATTTCCACAAGGGTATTGTTCAAACTTTTCAACCTTGGTGAATCAAAAAGATCGAAAGCTTATCGGACTAAAATAGCATGATTATCACATGCTAATGCAATATTTTTTTCCCATTGCGTTTAGATCAATTATGCCGCAGCCAACAAGATATGTTATTATCAGGTTTTGCTTCTTTTTCAGGGCAATATCTAGCAAAGAAATCAAGGTGGCAGAGCTAGAAAAATTGCAGTCAGATCTCGTTGTGACGTTGTGCTTGCTCGAGAAATACTTTCCTCCATCCTTTTTCGACATCATGGTTCATTTAACTGTGCATCTTACCAGGGAAGTGCAAATTTGTGGTCCTGTATTCTTTCGATGGATGTATCCGTTTGAAAGGTGCATGAAGGTCATTAAAAGGCATGTGCGAAACAGAAACAGACCTGGAGGAAGCATTGCTGAATGGAACCTTGCGGAAGAGACAATTGAGGTTATCAATGAGCACCAACCAAGCATGAATGATACAGTCGGAATTCCACCAGACAAACTCAACACATCTGACACTGGCGAAGATTCTTATAATTTCAGGGGAAAACCAATGTCAAATCCTAAGTTTCCTCGTGTTGATAAGGATCTGTTTGATAAATCGCATTTCTATGTATTGCGGAATTCACCTGTAGTTGAGCCTTACATTGAGTAAGTATAACTAGATCTAACCAAATAACCTCATTTTTTATTTAGTTTTTGATTTTGTGTCCGAATTTATGTAAAGATAATAACATTAATCATTGCACTGTCCAGCCGACACCGGAATTTTTTGAATGATAAATATTTTGTTATGAGTGATAGATAGATAGCTAGATCAAAAACATCGTGAAGAGTTCTCCAAATGGTTACAAAAAGTGGTAAGAGTTTGCAGAAAATGTCACTCTTGCTAGCTATATGTAACCTTTGCGTTGAGACGGAGGATAATCCTTATAATGTATTTCAGGTTGAGAGTGAGTGGGAAGACTCTAGGGAAAACTTCAATCAGGACTTAAGGTGGCTATCAATCCCACCGAGTGCACAAGTAGAGACATACGAAGCATATCACATCAATGGATACCTGTTTCTCATAAAATCTCATGATGGTTCCGTTAACCAGAATAGCGGGGTTTACGTAGAGGCAACTGACACGCACATTAGAAAAGCGGGGTTACCCTTAATCTGGAGGATTATTATGGTGTTTTACAAGAGATATGTGTGCTGACATATCATTCACTGAAAATGCCACTTTTCAGTTGTAAATGGGTTACCAAAGCAGGGGTCTCAAAAGACAAACTTGGCTACATTTTGGTTGAGCTTGATAAGTTGGGACTCCAGGATGATTCTTTCATTGTAGCCTCCCAAGCTAAGCATGTATTTTATGTGCCAGACCAGGAAAATAAAAAAAAGTTTATTGTGTTAGGTGCACCTACCCAAATATGGAAATATGCTGGTGATGAAGTTGACGAGGAATTCAGTACGGCAGTTATTTGTCGGAATGAGTATGAATTGCCGAAGGTAGATAAACTTGACCTGCAAAAGGCATCCAGGGATGATTACTATCGGGACGACATTAAGGGTAGAACTGCAAGGAAAGCACCAGAACCAACAGCAGTCCCTGCTTCTCAAACGACTGCATCTGGGCAACCATTTCCAAGGACTAAGCGAGCCAGGTGATAAGAATGTAGTTGTTTGTGTTTGCTAATAGATGAATGATTAGGTTGGAACATTTTTTGGTTTTTGTTCAAGGAACTAGTTAGTGTAAATTATATACTTTTAGCCTTTGTTTTTGGTTTTGGGTTATACTATTTTGGTAATGATGATCATCATGGTACTGAATTTGGTACAAATTTAAGTCAGCAGTTTGGAATTTACTGTTAACTAGAGAATAAATGTATGGATTGTTGAAAAAAATTGATTCTTAAATCATGGTGGGGTTTGTATGCAGATGGGTTTTAGCAATGTTGGATGAGTTTGGATTTGGCTATACTGATTGTTGAATTAATATTCTGTCATGTTAGGATTAGTAGTAATAGTATTAGGCTTGCATCTGATTGGACAGAAGTAGAAAGTGCTTCCGAGTAAGATTGTCTAATTGGTCCAGCCCAGTCTGAGAGTGTCTTTAAACGGGTCGGACTTCATGGGTAAGTCACATGGACTTTTACTTAAGGTCTGACCCGCTAGAGTGGTCAAAATAATCCTGCCAAGTGTTTGTTGCCGCTTCACATGGACCAATGGGAAATCTTTGCTTGTACTAGGCCAAGGAAAGTGGCTTATAGGATTAATTATGCGCATCAAGTTGCAAGACCAATCTTTAGAGATGGGAATCTGGGTCCCACCTTGGATAATTGACGGTTGAGATTGAATAACTGTTGCTCTTCCCAGCCCAGATAAAACCGCAGAGAGGGTAATTCCTTTCAGTTTCTCATTCAGTTTTCCTTGAGAAAAATCAGTTAATATTGCAGTTTCCTCCTGTCTAAGAGATATCCCAGAAGAGAAAATTTCTTAAATCTCCAAGCTATGAAAGGTGATCAGATAACCCAAAGTGCTAATCAGGGAGAACCCAAAAGAGCACGAGTCAGTCAGTCTTCTCATCAGGTTTGTTTTTATGAGATTCAAACTAGTTTTGATTATGATTTGTGTTCTAAGGCTTATGGGATTAGTATGGGTGAGAAAATTGAGCACAATTTTGGGTTTGGTGTGGATTTTTTGTAGGGTGATACTGCAAGGATGTGTGAAGGTTTTTCTGGTATAAATGAGAATCAACTGCACTACACTTCTGGTGCAAATCTTGGCATTGCAGGGACTGGAGATGAGAGAATTGTGCATGCAGATGCCGGATATGGAAATCAACAACAGAATGTCGAGCGAGGACGTATCGAAAATGGGCATCTTATTGGCGTCAAGGATGGGTGGGTTCTGTTTTCTCTTCATCCCACTCGAGGCCGACATGTGGTGAAAGAAGGAATTATGCTGGTGGATGATGAGAGAATTGTGTGTTGGGGTTCTCATCAGGGTTTTTTTGCAGTCCCAATTCCTGACGATGTCAAAGCTCAGATTCGCATTAATGATACTCGTCCTCCTACTCCTGACAAGGTACTCTTCCATAACCTGTTCGTGCTTGCTCCAGCACTTAGGAATATGGCTGCAGATGTGGCAGAAATATCCCAAGCAGGAATCGGCGAAGTAACTCATCCGCAAGAAGTACCAGAAGACGAACTTTTGCCACCAGGGGTTAATGCAAAGGATGTGGAGCAAGTATATAGATATGCTAAGGCCAGTACAACGCGTGTAGAGGTACCTCAATCTCCTGAAATGCCAGCTGACGAATCTTTTCCACCAGGAGATGATGCAAGGGTTGTAGCGAAGGTGTATAGGGCTGCAATAGATATAGATGTAAGGGATGTGGACAGTGCATCTGGGGATGCAAGAAACTTCTAACCAGGTAGACTTCAAAAAACTGCTCAGAGTGATGTGAGGAGTAATATACAAACAAATAGACAAACAAGTGTTTGTATTTTTTGGTTGGTGTCATGCTACAGAGATGTAAAACCAAGTGGTGTTGGGTTTTAAGTTTGGTTTTCTTGTGGTTAATTCAATGTGCATGTTATAAATTTTAGTACTTAAAACAATTATGTAATGCATCCCAACAATAGCTAGATAGGTGTTATAGAGGAACAAGTAAGCATACAAGGTAAAGGTCTCTTGAGTAGTACATTGGTTCAATTTATGTAGGGGACTAGATATAGGGGAGTTTCTAGCATGATTTGAGAGGAATATGCTTATAGAAAGTTGTAGTAAGAATATAAAACTGAAATGAGAAGAGTGAGACAAAAACCTACCCCCAGGAGGTGTAGCCAAATTTGTAAACAGAAACAAACAGTATGAGGATTCTTAGTAATCCAGCAGAAGACCCATGAGTTATGACAGCCTAGGAACCTCAATGCTAGGGAGTGAAATTGTTGTAGAGTATAACCAAGTGATTCTTTAAATTCCAAAAAGGAATCTGTATCAATGACATAGATGTACCAAATGTAGCAGACACTATGGGGAATCTTCATGAAGACAGTACTAGGGTGAGGTTTGCTAAGCCTAAGTTTAAGAAAGAAACTCCCAGTCTTAGAAAGGGAAGAAAGCCTAGTAGAAATGGTACTGAAACTGAAAAAAAAAGATAAAATTGAATTGAAATTTATTTATCTTCAAATCCTTGAAGTTGAGGGAAGAGGATATCATGATTACAACTGTGAGTTGAGAATTGTTGTTGATTAGGTGAGTTTGGTGAATCTGGTGAGTTTGGTGATTCTGGTGATTTTGGTGATATTGCTTGGAAGGGGAAATTCCAGCTTCCATCCTGAGAGAACGTGTGATTTGGGTGATTTGGGTACTGTTGAAGTGATTTGTGTAATTGGTGTTGTATGTGATTCTTGTTAAGTTTGCAATGATTGTGTTGTTCTTCATCTGAGAAGATTTAAAGATTGATTTATGGGAGAAACAATCATGGAAAACAGAGGAGAAGAAGAAGATTAAACCATTAAGGAGTTACTGAATCAGAAGGATGCAGAACAGCAAAGCTAAATCGAGAGAAATTGAATTTCCGATGAGAGCTCCGGTGAAAAAGACCGTTAGAACTAGCCGTTAGGGGAAAACGACACTAGCTACCGTCTAGAAAGAGACGAACGGGGGAAATTTCAGATAGAGGAAAGAGGAGAGAGGGGAGAGCATATCATTTGAATTTTCTCTTCCCTTCTCTCAGAATTGCTATTAAGGGAGAAAATATTGTGGTATGTGAAGTTAAAGTTGGTATGATTAGTGAAGTTAAAGTTGGTTTTCTGGTTTTTTTCTTGAAGCAATTGAACATGCTGTTAAGGTTAATAGATAAAATTGTGCACTGCTTTCCATAGTAGAATAACTAGTGATTTGGGTGTAATTTTCGTTTCCTGTGTTGCAAGTGATGCTAATGATGCTTGTGACTCTTGTGATTCTTGTAATGCTGGTGATGCCATAGATGCTTGTGATTCTTGCGATGAAGGTGAACTGTGTATGATTAGTGAGGTGAATACAGTTGCAATTGCAATGATTTTGGTGATTTAAATGAGCCATCGAACCAAAGAGAAGAGAAGAATTAAGATTTCGTGTCTAAATTGCAATGATTCTGCAATTTAAAGATGGGCAGCTTGGTGGATTGATACTCTTTCGAGGTCATGTGTTCGAATATGGGCAAAATCTTTTTCTCTGAGAGAGCTCTGCAACGTCATCCTGACGTGTGCATCCTTTTCTTTGTTCATGTTTTCAGTCATTGTGATTATCATTAGCAGTTATATCATCTACAGATCTTTGTTATTTCTTACTACCCTCATAAACAAAAAATCATTGCAAAATAATATTGATTCCAATAAAAACAAGTACAAACTTTACTCAAACATCCTTGAAATAAACAACAACCAATTCACAAAAAGCTACATTAAGAGTTTCCAAGTTTCAGTTCAGCAATACATCCAGATTTCATCAGTTAATTCTCAAACGACCACAGTCTCAAAATACCAAAATATCAAACCAGAAGCTGAATTCCTGTAGATGGTGGATTTTCGATAAGGGCTAAAATCGTAAACTCATAATTATACGAAGCTCTGATCCATATAGATGGTGGATTTTCGACAAAGGCTAAAATCGTAAACTCATAATTATACGAAGCTCTGATTCATCAATCAGACGTGAGTATCGAGACACGGGTCTTTCATCGAATTCTCGACGGAGAGTACTTTCTCTCAGAGTACATGTAGATATGTAGTCTCACGACTGAACAACGACATATCTCATGAATACTGAATACTTTCAGTGATTATTTCTATATAGTATCACGAGATGGACGGCTCCTAGACAGCTTGCTCTGCTAGTATAGAGCGATAACGTCTTCAGGAACAAACAACAAGTTTACCCTGACTATATAAAGGATATGACTTACCGACAAGCTCATATCGGGATAATTAATGCTCCTAGACAACCTGCTCTGCTATTATAGAGCCACAAAGTTAATTATTCCTAATTAAGATTAATTCTGTCGTGACATTCACTACTGAATTCCCAGAATAATCTATCATTGCTCCTATTCCATGGTCGAATCCACGACTGGTCCCATGGAATGGTAATAACAATTGCTCCTATTCCATGGTCGAATCCACGACTAGTCCCATGGAATGGCAATAACAATTGTTCTGATTCTATGATCGAATCCACGGCTTGATCTCATAGAATAGCAATAACTATATTATCTCATTACTCCGATTTCATGATCGAATCTACAACTGGTCTCATAAATGGTAATAGATAAATCTTAATTACTCCAATTCTATGGTCGGATCTACTATCCCATGGAATGGTAATGCTCACTTTATTATTCTGAATTCGTAGTCGAATCCTCAGCTGATCCTATGAATTAATAATAAACATCTTATTGCTCAGTTTTGTGAATTATTCTCCACCGAATTCCATAATTAGTAATAAATAATCAACAACCAGGCGTCTGAGCTACCTCTAAGTAAGCCCTGATTCAAATGGTGAAGGTGTATTCAACGACGATACACTAACAGTCACCACACGAACGAGTATTTCAAAAATACAACGAAATGATGAGCCTATGCAAAATAGAGAAGAAAATAATAAATAATTAAAACTATTGACCAGGGTGCTGGGAGCACGAACACGCGACCGACCGACCGTGTCGTGGTCAATCCCATGCCAGTTTTATATTTTTAATGCATTTTTATTATTTTCCATGATTTGATGAAAATTCTCTCATTTTATGAAATCTCCTTCGTCTCGAGGAAACTCCTCGGTTTCATGGTACTTCCATAAATCCATAAAAAATAATATAAAATTAAGAAAAGGAGTGTGGGGCGTGACCATTGGCCAACCGGCCATGCCTTGGTTCCAACCGGCCCCACACCTCACGGTTTCTTATTATATTATTATTATTATTATTTCTCTAATTTCATGAAAAAACTCCTTGATTTCATGGTATTTTGCACAAATCATCAAATAATAATAAAATAAAATAAATTATGAAAACTTGTGGGACCGGGCCTTGGACGGCCGGCCATGGCCTAGCTGGTCCCACACGCCCCTTTGTTTTATTATTTTATTATTAGTTTTCCTTGAATTCATCAAATTCCTTGATTTCATGGCATTTCTCTCAAATTAGGAAAAATTCCCTCAAATCATCAAAAATACCTAAAAAATATTAAAAAATTATGAAAACTCGTGGGACCGGTCCATAGCCGGCCGGCCATGCCTCCACGGTCCGACACGCCCTTGTTTTTATTATTTTAATATTTTTTTCTTCCCTGAACTCATGAAAACTCCTTCAATTCATGGAAACTCGCTAAATTCATCAAATTTCTCAAAATTCATGATTTTTTCATAAAATCATCAAAATATTATAAAATTAAGGAAAAGGCACCACGAGACCGTGGTCACGACCGTCCGACCATGACTTGACCACGGCGGTCCCACGCCTCCTCATTCCTTATTTTATAATTATTTTTCATCATCTCATGGTGTTTTCCTCAGTTTCGTCGAAACCCTAATTTTGGCATATTTTCTCGAATGGATGCACAATTGCACGCCAGAAAATATCAAAATTCTCAAGACTGAGACGCGGACGCCTTGGGGACACGAGCATGCTATCTTGACCGACCAAGATTGGATCTTTGGCTCACGGAAGCCAGTCCCATCAATTTTCACAGTTTTGACCTAATTTGCACAATTGCTCGTATTAGGTCCAAAACTCTCCCAAACACTTTGGATTTTCATGAAGTGATCGTCAGGCGGTCACGGGACAAGACAGGGACGATTTCATGACTCCATGGTCGGTCCCTCGCCTCGTCATAATTAATTAGGTTTTCTCACCTAAGGCTCAGACGAGCATTTTTGAATAAATGATTAAGCCAGCATTTAATCATTCTTCCACCAACAAATCGTCAAATCTTCAAGAGTTCTTCGTATTTGCTCACGTGAGCATATGGAAACTACATGGTTGATCCACGATCCCATGTAGTCTCTCCCTCCTTCATCCCATGGTTAAAATTCTGACGAACCATGAATTGATCATCAATTGATCAAATTAGGGTTTCTGAATCCAAGGATCATCATTCCAGATTCTAACCTTAATAATTTTACGACGACCTCATGGTCATTAATTTTATTAATTATGCTCGGTTCAAAGACCAGTATTCTAATTAATATTTTAGGTATGCTGCCAATAATCCATCAGACGAGCAATACATGCTCAGACGATCAAATATTCAACAATTCATCACATGAGCAACACTTGCTCAGATGATAAATAGTTTTTCAAACCAAGTAGTATTGGTTCAACAATCAATATTCAATGATCCACCGAATGAGCAATACTTACTCACTTCATCGTAAGAACTATACCTCTGTCTCATAACATGGTCAATTCATGAGTTTCAGAACATCATGTTCGACACTCAGCAACTACATGGACTCATCGTCCCATCAAACCACGAAGTCATCAATTGACTAACAAACCACGAGACGTCAATCGTGTCACTTGGGGAGGATATCACTTAGGGTTTTGGTCTGGCGGTCTACGGCACGTGTGTTCAAACACACGATGGAATGTGAGCAAGTCGTGCAATCAGTTGAAGGAATTCACGAGGTATTGGGTGGAAAATCGACCAAGTCTCCACACGTTGAGCAACTGGTTTCAAACACGATCTCCACTTCCCCACTCCTTGATTCCATCAACTGCCACACTTCATGGGGTCATGGTGTCTAAAATTCCAGCAATATAAATAAGTCTCTGAATCATGATTGAATCATCGGCATCATCAGTATCATCAATCTCACGTCAAACTGACAACACGAGATCATCAACTCATCAATTGAGTAACTACTCTCAATTGACCAATTTCAATCACTCAGAGCTTATCATATTCAGAATTCACACACCCACAATCTTTGATTACCATTGATTCCACACATTTCCCAGCTTCCCTCCTACAGATCAACCCATCCTCTCTTGTGACTGAATTTACTCTGGAACGGTCATTGTCTTGATTTAGGCCGGAGTACTACAGATTGATCTCTCGAATCTAAAGCACCCCCTTTGCAGCGGTGCATCTGTGTGAGGTTTAACATTTCGCTCGGTTCGAGGATTCTCCTCCGTACGGTCGTCTCCTCAATTCCTTAAAAACCAGCAAATCGTTTTTCCCCATCTACAATTCCATCTTTAAACCAAAAAAGTTCCCTGCATAACTCTATCTTTTCAATTCAACACCACCAAAAAAAGAAGAAAGCCGACCGAATTTACAACCAAAAATAGAAGAAGAAGCTTCACACCATCTGCACCAACATCAAAAAAGGAAGGAAGGAAAAAAAATACCAGAAAAACTGTTTTGTTAAAAACTTGTTGATCGTTTTCAAGCTTTTTCAAAGCCTGAAAAACTAGCTTTTCCATGAAGAGATTACCACCAATAATCTTCGTCAGTATCCCATACTTCATCTTCATAACGTTCACCATCATCACTGTCATATGAAGGCGCAAGTGATGTTCCACTGGATGACGATGCTTCATCACTGTCCTCATCTTCTCCATCCTCGTCACTCTCAGTTTCCTCATCATCTACCATGGAAATTCGTCTGCTTACCCTTACCTTGCTTGGCTCACCTTCACTCATGGTGCGTGCAAATATTTTGGGATTGGCAAGTTCATACTCGAAACGACTCTTCAATATTCTCCCATCATGATAAGCATCCATCTTACGTTTATCCTCTGCATCATCAGATTCAAGGTCACTGGTGTTCACTTCCTCCACAGCATATTCAAATCCATCAGAACCCTCGGAATCACTCTCTGTCGCACTTCCAAATCTTGGGGCTTTGGCATGCCTCTCTGCCTTTTCCTCATCTTTTCTACTTTGTCTTTCTAAGAATTTGGGTAGCCATGCATTGTAGAGAGCCTCGATTCTTCGCTCTTTTCGAATACGAGCAGCTTCTTGTTCTTTTTCTTCTTCTCTTTAACGTAATTTCTCTTGAACACGACGATCAATCTCTAATTGTGCTTCATCTCTCAATTTATGCAACTCAATCACACTCAAAGAAGGGAGAATTGATTCGGCTTGGGAATATTCAGGCGTTTCTGGTGGAACAACGAGATGGTTATCATCGGAGTTTGATGGATTTTGGCCAGGAAAATCTGTCATTCTCTCAAACTAATTTTCCACGCTAAATACCTTTAAAATACTAACCCCTCTGCTAAATACCCATTCTAGCCTATTAAATTCCATTTATGGCGCTTAGTTAACCGTGATATCTCTTTATTTACCACGCCGATTCAAAGCCATCCCCACCCCCTTCACCCTAATGAACATCATTACCCTGTCAAGACCTATTTTCAACACCTAATCCTCATTATTGCCATTACTTCTCTCAAAATTGCTATTAAGGGATGTGTTGGTAGGTCACCAAACTTTGAGATCGCTATTTGGGGTCTAATTGACATTTTTTGTTTTACACAGACTAAAGATGGGCAGCTTGATGGATTGATACGTTACCTAGCTCCTTCGAGGTCATGCGTTCGAACATGGGCAAAAGGTTTTTATTAATTTTTTCAAAACGAACTTTTTAGCCACGCTATAAAACCGGCGTGTCTATAGAACGCACACTATGGACACACATATAATAGCGTGTCCAAAAAAGGAACTTTTTGGCCACACTTTGAATTTGGCGTGTTTATTAAAATCTTGAGTAGTTGAACCAGTTCAGTTTTTTCAAAACACTAATTTTAAACATCTAAAGATGGGCAGCTTGGTGGATTGATACGTTACCTAACTCCTTCGAGGTCATGCGTTCGAATATGGGCAAAAGCTTTTTATTAATTTTTTCAACACGAACTTTTTAGCCACTGATGGAGTTTTATATTATACCGCAAGTGCACGGCTGTCGATAGGACAGTATACAGATGCGAGTTCGTTCCACAGGGACTAAATTTGTTACCTTCAATTTCTAATTAAATGAAATGCCAAAAATCTTAGAAGATGTTTTTAAAGAAAATGAATTATAAGAAAACAAATAGAAGAAGTCTAGGATTCCAAGAATCCACCACTATTATGCTTACATCATTCAACATTTCTCCATAATACTTTTCTTATTAGCACAAGAAGATTTAGGACACGGGTACATCTTGGATGATAAAACTTTATAATCAATAAAATTCTCAAAATCCTAATAATTCTACCCATTTAAGTGTTGGTCCCTAATTAGAAAATGATTACAAAGAAAGCAAGCACAAGGACATATGAATAACACTATTATCGTTAAAGCTCGAGAATATAGGACCAAGAAAAAGTATTATTAAAAATTAGTTGAAATCTCTAACACATAATAGGGCTTCATTAGTAACCCTAGTGGAGAGATTACTCAATTACAAAAGAAAAGAAGAATAAAAAAAAATGAAAACTCTATTATTTTTGCTCTGGACTCCGGACCCCGAACCTCCTTTCCTTGATTGAATAATACTGTATATATAGGGACAAAAGAATTTTACCTTCCATTTTAATTCCCATTATTACATCGTCAACCCAATAGAAGTTTAGCATGTGCTAAATGATAAACCAATTACCAATGGTAGTGTGCCACATCATCCCTTCCTGCATCACTTTACGCCATTTAATATGTGAGAGAATATTCTGGATTAATTCTCATGCATGCAACTTATTTTCTCAAATCTTCAAATCTTCATGCGTTTATTTTTTGTGATGCATGGAGGCAATTCTTTCCTGATTTATCCTTTTGTCAACCATAACTCCTTTGGATTTCTTTAATGGGATAAAAGGAAGGATAATTTTGCATGGTCAAGGTGTCGACATTGTTACGGTTACGTCCACGGTTCGACCCATTTGCTTCAACATATGTTCCCTTCCAAAGTCCATATTTTCTGCGCACAAGCCCAGTTTTAGCCGTTTTTCGAGACATAGCACATTTAATCATAAATCACTCCATTTCCTCCATTTCAGTCGATTGAGCTTTATTTCCTTCAAAATACTTAAAACAAGTTTATTAGCAATAAAATGAATCATAGCTAATGTAATTATGGGTGACAAAGCGGCGCACTTACATGCTTATCAAATTCCCCCACACTTACATTTTGCTAGTCCTCGAGCAAAACAGAAAATAAATATCCGCTCAACAGCTGGATAAAGGATGATGTCTGCTAAACAGCGAGACAGATCCTCTAAACAGCAAGACCGAGAAAAATGTTTGTTACACAGCAAGACGGATCCGCTACACAGCTAGATCAAGAGATTTCTGCTAAACAGCTAGACGGATCCGCTAAATAGCTAGATCAAGAGATGTCTTCTAAACGGCTAGACAGATCCGCTAAACAGCTAGATCGAGAGATTCTGCTAAACAGCTAGACATAAAGACCCGCTAAACAGCTGGTCATATCATGATGATTTTTTTTTAACGTGCAAAAAAATGCCATATGATAGACCAGCTCAACAGCTGGTCATAATATGCAAGGAAATACCAAAAAGTTAACTGCTCCCCCACACTTAAATCTAACATTGTCCTCAATGTTTATTATGAAAGCATAGTCCTCAATGTTCATTATTGTAGAGAGAAGTCAGAAAGATAGTACTTGGATGAAGCGTAACAATCCTTCCATGGGGAGCAAGAAAGAAGTAAAATAAAAACAAAAGCAAACTAATGTACAAAATGGTCCTCCAGAGGGACCTTAAAATCACCATGTGTGGGGTGCCTCCCATTAAGCGCTAAGTTTAGTGTCTTCAGCCAGACGTCGGTAGATTAGTCACCACATAAAATCATATAGCAATAGTCGGAACCTATGTGGTTCATCAAAACCGAACAAAGCTACCACAAATAAAAGGAATGCCAAGAAAATAAAGCACACCCTTATCTAGTTTCCTTTTTAAGACAACTACATCTAGCTGTGGTTCGGTCTCAGGTTCTATGAAAGGGTCTGAATAAAATATTTTCATGGGCCAGGTTTCCTCAATTGGTAGGATCTGGAGGATCAGGTTGCGGAGTCCGGATAAACTCAAATAAGAACTTAGAAGAACATAATAATAACCTGAATAATTGGGGATCCTCTAAGTCAATTAGATTTGACTCACACAGTTGACCATAATGATGGTCATTCTTAAGTAAATGTGTCGACAATTTTAATTCCCTAAAATGATTAGGTTTAGTTCTAAAAACTATATAATGACACATTTCAAATTCAGATACTCCCACATTTGGTAAATAAAATCTTGGTGGGACAACATAGTCAATTATGGTATTATGGACCGGACTAACCACATCAACCAGAGGATGGGTTTTTATCAAATGAGTTTCTTTTTTGACATAACTAGGTTCAGGAAAACGTGCATGAAGATAGTCTCTTAAGATGGTAGAGGCACATACGTCAAGTTCCAAAATAGGGACCTTTATAAGAGTCAAAGGTAAACCACGGGGAGAATGATATTCACCCCCAAACCTAGATTTGTCAATATCCGTGGATAAACTAGTACCAATTTCCTTAATTTCTAAATTATCAGATTTAGGAAAATGGTCTTTTATTTCTTCTAGGTTGAAATTAGGTGGTTCTACATTTCTATAATCCTCAGCAGAGACTATTGTTTCCGAATCGCTAGACTCTAAAACACTACTCTCAAGATAAACTCTTTCCTCTAAACCATCATCGGCTTCATAATCACAATGATATACTACACCATCTAAAACTATGTTGTCTCTAGTCAAATCCTCTTTTTGAATAAGTGAATATTCAACAATATTATTAGGATTTGAACTAGAAACAACATGATCATCGTAAGGCTCAATTGGTGTAACAATTTCCTCATTATTATGACTACATATTTCAAACTCTTTATCGACACTATCCTCATCATCATCACATATGAAGATGGTTGAACCTTATCTAATTGGAAATTAAGTTCATTTAGAGAAATACTTAAAGCTGCAATCCTTTTCTTTGTATCTAAGTCATGCCTGAGTGACTCTTCATAAAATTGTTCCATTAGTATGTCTCTCCTATTTGAATCTTCAGTCAACTTCTTGAGTGAATTTTCTAAAGAAAACTAGGATCATAAGAATTATTTTGTTGCAACTGTTTCATTAAATCCTCCAAACATGGAGAACTTGCATTTTGTCCATTATAGTATTGCTCATTTACCCGTTCGTATGACTTGTGCACGTGTGAATAGTAATTGGGATCACTATGGTATGAACCATAACCTTCAGAATAATGGTAGTGGTCCCAAGTACTTTCTACACTACGGTCATAGTACGGATATGGTTCATTAAGATACTCAGTCGGATAATCATTATATTGGTCTTTATAATACCATCTCGACATTTTTTTCTTCAGTTGCACGTGCAAATGCAAGGTCGACTAAAATTAGTAGGCTCGGGTTACCTTAAGCAAAATATACCTACAGTCAAAGACTGCTCAACGGTACTTGGCTAAGGTTTGTAGAATTTCGGTTGGTAACTCCCATAAGGCCCAAGGCACGGGTTCAGCGTACTTTTCCACAAGTTTTCCAAAAATCGGTAGTCTGACGAGAATGCAATTGGTGTGTGCAAGTGTGTTTTTTTTATTCTTACTAAAAAAAAATTAACTAAATATTTACAATAAAATAAAATAAAATATAAAAGAATAAGAAATTCCTAATCAAATTATTTATAAAAATAAAAATAAAAATAAAATTGAATCTGAAATAAAATCTTGCGTATTATTCTACTTACCTTTTTGGTAGGTAAATTTTATTTCAACTTTGAATGCTCAATTATCCTGGACACCAAAAATAGAAATATACCCAAGTAAAATATAGAAATAAAATTAAACAAAATAAATAAATAAATAAATAACAAAAACTAGCCTAATATGTACAAATTTAATTGAAATTAAAAGATACAACTACCACTCTCCGGCAGCGTCGCCAAAAACTTGATGGGGTTTTATATTATACCGCAAGTGCACGGCTGTCGATAGGACAGTATAAAGATGCGAGTTCATTCCACATGGACTAAATTTTTTACCTTCAATTTCTAATTAAATGAAATGCCAAAAATCTTAGAAGATGTTTTTAAAGAAAAGGAATTATAACAAAAAAAAGAAGAAGAAGCCTCGGGTTCCAAGAATCCACCACTATTATGCTTAAATCATTCAACATTTCTCCATAATACTTTTCTTATTAGCACAAGACGATTTAGGACACGGGTACATCTTGGATGATAAAACTTTATAATCAATAAAATTCTCAAAATCCTAATAATTCTACCCATTTAAGTGTTGGTGCCTAATTAGAAAATGATTACAAAGAAAGCAAGCACAAGGACATATGAATAAAACTATTATCGTTAAAGCTCGAGAATATAGGACCAAGAAAAAGTATTATTAAAAATGAGTTGAAATCTCTAACACATAATAGGGCTTCATTAGTAACCCTAGTGGAGAAATTATTCCATTACAAAAGAAAAGAAGAAGAAAAGAAAAAAAAAATGAAAACTCTATTACTTTTGCACTGGACTCCGGACCCCGGACCTCCTTTCCTTGATTGAATAATATTGTATATATAAGGACAAAAGAATTTTACCTTCCATTTTAATTCCCATTATTACATCGTCAACCCAATAGAAAATTACCATGTGCTAAATGATAAACCAATTACCAGTGGTAGTGTGCCACATCATCCCTTCTTGCATCACTTTACACCATTTAATATGTGAGAGAATATTCTGGATTAATTCTCATGCATGCAACTTATTTTATCAAATCTCCAAATCTTCATGTGTTTATTTTTTGTGATGCATGTAGGCAATTCTTTCCTGATTTATCCTTTTGTCAACCATAACTCCTTTGGATTTCTTTAACGGGATAAAAGGAAGGATAATTTTGCATGGTCAAGGTGTCGACATTTGTTACGGTTACGTCCACGGTTCGACCCATTTGCTTCAACATTTGTTCCCTTCCAAAGTCCATATTTTCTGCGCACAAGCCCAGTTTTAGCCGTTTTTCGAGACATAGCCCATTTAATCATAAATAACTTCATTTCCTCCATTTTACCCGCAGAATTCCGCATTTCAGTCCATCAAGCTTTATTTCCTTCAAAATACTTAAAACAAGTTTATTAGCAATAAAATGAGTCCTAGGTAATGTAATTATGGGTGACAAAGCGGCGCACTTACGTGCTTATCAAATTCCCCCACACTTACATTTTGCTAGTCCTCGAGCAAAACAGAAAATAAATATCCGCTCAACAGCTATATAAAGGGTGATGTCTGCTAAACAGCGAGACAGATCCGCTAAACAGCAAGACCGAGAAAAATGTTTGCTACACAGCAAGACGGATCCTCTACACAACAAGATCAAGAGATGTCTGCTAAACAGCTAGACGGATCCGTTAAACAGCTAGATCAAGAGATGTCTTCTAAACAGCTAGACGGATCCGCTAAACAGCAAGATCGAGAGATGTCTGCTAAACAGCTAGACAGTGTCTGCTAAACATCTAGACATAAAGACCCGCTAAACAGCTGGTCATATCATGATGATTTTTTTTACGTGCAAAAAAATGCCATATGATAGACCTGCTCAACAGCTGGTCATAATACACAAGGAAATACCAAAAAGTTAACTGCTCCCCACACTTATGTCTAACATTGTCCTCAATGTTTATTATGAAAGCATAGTACCAAAAATCATGAGGAATCAGATAAGAGAGAAGTCAGAAAGATAGTACCCGGATGAAGCGAAGCAATACTTCCATGGGGAGCAAGAAAGAAATAAAATAAAAACAAAAGCAAACTAATGTACAAAGGGTCCTCCAGAGGGACCTTAAAATCACCATGTGTGGGGTGCCTCCCATTAAGCGCTAAGTTTAGTGTCTTCAGCCAGACGTTGGTAGATTAGTCACCACATAAAATCATATAGCAATAGTCGGAACCTATGTGGTTCATCAAAACCGAATTAAGCTACAATAAATAAAAGGAATGCCAAGAAAATGAACAAATAAAGCACACCCTTATCTAGTTTCCTTTTTAAGACAACTACATCTAGCTGTGGTTCGGACTCAGGTTCTATGAAAGGGTCTGAATAAAATATTTTCATGGGCCAGGTTTCCTCATTGGTAGGATCCAGAGGATCAGGTCGCAGAGTCTGGATAAACTTAAATAAGAACTTAGAAGCACATAATAATAACCTGAATAATTGTGATCCTCTATGTCAATTAGATTTGACTCACACAGTTAATCCATAATGGTGGTCATTCTTAAGTAAATGTGTCGACAATTTTAATTCCCTAAAATGATTAGGTTTAGTTCTAAAAACTATATAGTGACACATTTCAAATTCAGATACTCCCACATTTGGTAAATAAAATCTTGGTGGGACAACAAAGTCAATTATGGTATTATGGACCGGATTAACCACATCAACCAGAGGATGGGTTTTTTATCAAATGAGTTTCTTTTTTGACAAAACTAGGTTCAGGAAAACGTGCATGAAGATAGTCTCTCAAGATGGCAGAGGCACATGCGTCAAGTTCCAAAATAGGGACCTTTATAAGAGTCAAAGGTAAACCACGGGGAGAATGATATTCACCCCCAAACCTAGATTCAATATCTGTGGATAAACTAGTACCAATTTCCTTAATTTCTAAATTATCAGATTTAGGAAAATGGTCTTTTATTTCTTCTAGGTTGAAATTAAGTGGTTCTACATTTCTATAATCCTCAGCAGACACTATTGTTTCCGAATCGCTAGACTCTAAAACACTACTCTCAGGATAAACTCTTTCCTCTAAACCATCATCGGCTTCATAATCACAATGATATACTACACCATCTAAAACTATGGTGTCTCTAGTCAAATCCTCTTCCTTTTGAATAAGTGAATAATTAATAATATTATTAGGATTTGAACTAGAAACAACATGATCATCGTAAGGCTCAATTGGTGTAACAATTTCCTCATTATTATAACTACATATTTCAAACTCTTCATCGACACTATCCTCATCATCATCACAATATGAAGATGGTTGAACTTTATCTAATTGGCAATTAAGTTCATTTAGAGAAATACTTAAAGCTGCAATCCTTTTCTTTGTATCTAAGTCATGCATGAGTGACTCTTCATAAAATTATTCCATTAGTATGTCTCTCCTATTTGAATCTTCAGTCAACTTCTTGAGTGAATTTTCTAAAGAAAGACTAGGATCATAAGAATTATTTTGTTGCAACTGTTTCATTAAATCCTCCAAATATGGAGAACTTGCATTTTGGACATTATAGTATTGCTCATTTACCCGTTCGTATGACTTGTGCACGTGTGAATATTAATTGGGATCACCGGGGTATGAACCATAACCTTCAGAATAATGGTAGTGGTCCCAAGTACTATCTATACTACGGTCATAGTACGGATATTGTTCATTAAGATACTCAGTCGGATAATCATTATATTGGTCTTTATAATACCATCTCGACATTTTTTTTTTGGTTGCACGTGCAAATGCAAGGTCGACTAAAATTAGTAGGCTCAGGTTACCTTAAGCAAAATATACCTACAGTCAAAGACTGGTCAACGGTACTTGGCTAAGGTTTGTAGAATTTCGGCTGATAACTCCCATAAGGCCCAAGGCACGGGTTCAACGTACTTTTCCACAAGTTTTCCTAAAATCGGTAGTCTGACGAGAATGCAATTGGTGTGTGCAAGTGTTTTTTTTTATTATTATTAAAAAAAAATTAACTAAATATTTACAATGAAATAAAATAAAATAAAATAAAATCTAAGAGAATAAGAATATTCCTAATCAAATTATTTACAAAAATAAAAATAAAAATAAAATTGAATCTAAAATAAAATCTTGCGTATTATTCTACTTACCTTTTTGGTAGGTAAATTTTATTTCCACTTTAAATGCTCAATTATCCTGCACACCAAAAATAGAAATATACCTAAGTAAAATCTAGAAATAAAATTAAACAAAATAAATAAATAAATAAATAAATAACAAAAACTAGCCTAATATGTACAAATTTAATTGAAACTAAAAGATACAACTACCACTCCCCGGCAGCGGCGCCAAAAACTTGATGGAGTTTTATATTATACCGCAAGTGCACGGATGTCGATAGGACAGTATACAGATGCGAGTTCGTTCCACAGGGACTAAATTTGTTACCTTCAATTTCTAATTAAATGAAATGCAAAAAATCTTAGAAGATGTGTTTAAAGAAAATGAATCATAAGAAAATAATAGAAGAAGCCTATGGTTCCAAGAATCCACCACTATTATGCTTAAATCATTCAACATTTCTCCATAATACTTTTCTTATTAGCACAAGACGATTTAGGACACGGGTACGTCTTGGATGATAAAACTTTGTAATCAATAAAATTCTCAAAATCCTAATAATTCTACCCATTTAAGTGCTGGTCTCTAATTAGAAAATGATTACAAAGAAAGCAAGCACAAGGACATATGAATAAAACTATTATCGTTAAAGCTCGAGAATATAGGACCAAGAAAAAGTATTATAAAAATGAGTTGAAATCTCTAACACATAATAGGGCTTCATTAGTAACCCTAGTGGAGAGATTACTCCATTACAAAAGAAAAGAAGAAGAAAAGGAAAAAAAAATGAAAACTCTATTATTTTTGCTCTGGACTCAGGACCTCGGACCTCCTTTCCTTGATTGAATAAT
Organism: Papaver somniferum; assembly: GCF_003573695.1. NCBI lineage: Eukaryota > Viridiplantae > Streptophyta > Magnoliopsida > Ranunculales > Papaveraceae > Papaver > Papaver somniferum. Next base: position 132,267,425 of record NC_039364.1, read on the forward strand.
ATTGTATATATAGGGAAAAAAGAATTTTACCTTCCATTTTAATTCTCATTATTACATCGTCAACCCAATAGAAGTTTACCATGTGCTAAATGATAAACCAATTACCAATGGTAGTGTGCCGCATCATCCCTTCCTGCATCACTTTACACCATTTAATATGTGAGAGAATATTCTGGATTTATTCTCATGCATGCACCTTATTTTCTCAAATCTCCAAATCTTCATGTATTTATTTTTTGTGATGCATGTAGGCAATTTTTTCATGATTTATCCTTTTGTCAACCATAACTCCTTTGGATTTCTTTAATGGGATAAAAGGAAGGATAATTTTGCATGGTCAAGGTGTCGACATTGTTACGGTTACGTCCACGGTTCGACCCATTTGCTTCAACATTTGTTCCCTTCCAAAGTTCATATTTTCTGCCCACAAGCCCAGTTTTAGCCGTTTTTCGAGACATAGCCCATTTAATCATAAATCACTTCATTTCCTCCATTTTACCTGCAGAATTTCGTATTTCAGTCCATCGAACTTTATTTCCTTCAAAATACTTAAAACAAGTTTATTGGCAATAAAATGAGTCATAGCTAATGTAATTATAGGTGAAAAAGCGGCGCACTTACGTGCTTATCAGCCACGCTATAAAACAGGCGAGTCTATAGAACGCACACTATGGACACACATATACTAGCGTGTCCAAAGAAGAACTTTTTGACCACACTTTGAATTTGGCGTGTCTATAAATCGTACGCCATGGACACGCATATACTGGCGTGTCTATAAATCGTACACTATGGACACGCATATCTGGCGTGTCAATCAATCGTACACTATGGACACGCATATACTTGCGTGTCAATCAATCATACACTATGGACACGCATATACTGGCGTGTCAATCAGTCGTACACTATGGACACGCATATACTGGCGTGTCTAATGAACCAACGTTATAACCACACCTTAAATGGCATGACTAACCTTTTGGACACACCACAACCACCTAATGTGGCCATAGACTGGTCTATAAGCACGTCCAATCAAAATTTTAAAGTTAACGTGACTAAACGGTTGATATTTTGACACGCTACTAGCCCTGGCATGGCTGAAAGCACTTATATTAACACGCCCATTGAACATGGCGTGTCTATAGGGTAGAATTATACCCTATAGACTCGCCAAAAACAAAAAGGCGTGACAGGGAAATTTATATCTGGCGTGGCTAAAGGCCATTTCTGTACTAGTGTAAACCAAGACAATGGTCGTTCCAGAGTCAGTTCGGTCTCAAAGAGGGAGATAGGTTGATCTGTGGGAGGGAAGCTGAGAATTGTGTGGGATCAGTGATGATCGAGGATTGTGGGTGTGTTCAAGGTTTCTGCAATATTGGTGAACTATTGAAGTTGAGTTCTGTGAATAAGTTTTGTCGAGTTGTTGACGTATGACAATGTTGATGATTGATTGATTGTATGTTGTCCTCGAATTTATATTTATTTATAATTGCTGAATGATGAACCCGCTGATCCCTGTAAGTGTGACGGTTTCTTGAGTGAAAGAGTGGGAAAGTGGGAGATCATGGTAAATTCAGTTCCACGTCGTGTGGAGACTTGGCTGATCGTGCTCCCACTACTTTGCTAACTCCTTCAACCATTTACACGACTTACGCACATTTCTCGTTGTGCATGATCCATGTATCGTAAACCGCCAGACCAAAACCCTAAGTGATATCCCCTCATTTGTGACGTGATTGATGTCTCATAAATCGTGGAGTCTGCAGGGCAGACGTGTTTTGATTATTCAATTTTTGACAATGAGTCTGAGTTTCGTTGAATCGAGCATGAATGATGAATGCTCCGCGATTCACGGGTCGAACATGTAGTTCTCCGATGGGATGTCAGTATTATTGATTCACTGATGAATTACTGACGAGCGACTGAGCAAGTATTGCTCGACTCTGCGAATTACTGAATATTGAGGATTTGATGAGCAACTGAGCAAGTATTTCTCAATTCACCAAATTAGTGATTTTTGATAATCTGACGTGCAACTGTGCAAGTATTGCTCAGTTCGACAAATTACTGATGAATTGCTGAATATTGATCAATATTCGAGCAATTGAGCAAGTATTGCTCGATTCGGCGAATTATTTACTGGTGACGTGACCCAATAAAATATTAATTAAAATATTGGTAGATTACCGAATATTGTATAATTAATTTTTACGCTGATTGGTGGATCAACAAAAATTTATTAGTGTTTGAAATTGCTCAGAATGATGGTTTCGTAGAGCGTTTATTCCAAACCCTAATTTTTGATCAATCCTTCATCAATTGGCGAATTGCTGAGGATTGGTCATGAATGAAGAGGGACCGACCACATGGGATGATGAGTGTCCATGTGGTGCCCAGTGCTCGAGTGAGCACGCACCAGGGTTCTCAGTTTTAGAGTTGGTGAATAAATGATGATTAAATGGTGGTTTCATCATTTACTGAAATATTGCTGGGTTCAGCACTGGGTGATAAAACTTGGGTATGAGAGATGGGGGACCGACCAAGAGGGCATGGGACCGGCTCTTGGTGGTCACCGGACCAGTTGTTAGTCATTTGGAGAATTCCCCAGTTGGTTGGAGAGAGTTCGGGCCCAGTATGATCAAATTAGGTCAGAATTATGAAAACGTGTGGGACCGGATTTGTGCAAGCCCTAGGAATGACTCTGGTCGATCATGAAGGCATGCACGTGTTGTCGTGGTGTCTGTGTTTCCATACTGAGAGTTTCAGTATTTTCTGATGCGCGTTCGAGCAACATCGTGAATCTTCAGAAGAGTTTCATCTTGACTGAGAATTCTCGATTTTTTGTTGGAATGAGCATGTATGCTCAATTCATCAATATTTTGAAAATATTAAAATAAAATGTTTTAATATTTAAAATTTGCCGTGAGAGGCTAGCCAGTCGTGTGACTATGTTGGCTTTTGGTTTTTCGTGATTCGAGCAATATTTGAGAAAATATGAAGAAATCATGAATTTTGCTCAAACCCCGGAGTTTCACGAATTGAGAAAAAATAATAATTATGAAAGATTAGGGATTGCAAGGTGTGAGACCAACCACGGCCCGGGCATGGCCGGCCGACCAGGTTGCCCCGTCCCGCACACCTTTCCCTATTTTATAATATTATTATTCCGTGAATCCTTGAAGTTATGGAGAATCCTTGAAGATATGGAGAATCCATGAGTTTTTGTTGAAACAAGGAGTTTCATGAGATTAGGAAATAATTATAAAAAGCTAAGGATTGTGAGGTGTGGGACCGACCACGGCTCGGGCATGGCCGGCCGGCTGGGTTGCCCGGTCCCGCAACCTTTCCTTATTTTATAATATTATTTGGTGAATCCACGAAGTTATGGAGAATTCACGAGTTTTGCAAAAAACAAGGAAAGTTGCTAAAACCAAGGAGTTCTCATGAGTTCATGAAATAACAAAAAATAAGGAAAATAATGGGAGAGGCACGGACCGACCATGGCTAGGGAATAGCTGGCCGGCCGGCCGGTAGGACCACCCGAGCGCCACTTATTATATTATTATTATTTAATGCTTCTCTCCTGTTTTGCAGAAGGATTCCTCATTGTTTCACATTTTTTGGATGCTCGTTCGTGCATCCGGGTGCTCGGTCGTGCATCATTGTTCGAGTACACTTGCACCATTTTTGTGGGGCTTACTCAGTGATGGTCCAGATGTCCGGTTGTTGAGTATTTATTACTAATTTATGAATTTCAATGGAGAATAATTCATGAAACTGAGCAATAAAATTAATAGTCGTTTATTATTAACTCGTAAGATCAGCTGTGGATTCGACCACGAATTCGGAGTAATAAAACAAGCATTACCATCCCATGGGATCGTGGATTCGACCATAGAATCGGAGTGATATGATTATCTATTACCATTCCATGAGATTAGATGTGAATTCGATCATGAAATCGGAATAATGAGATAATATAGCGTTTCATTGCTATTCTATGAGATCAAGCCGTGGACTCGATCATAGAATCAGAGCAATTTGTTATCGCCATTCCATGGGATCAGGCCGTGGATTCGACCATGGAATAGGAGCAATTTGTTATTGCCATTCCATGGGATCAGGCCGTGGATTCGACTATGGAATAGGAGAAATTATTATTGCCATTCCATGGGATCAGGCCGTGGATTTTACCATGGAATAGGAGCAACTGTTATTGCCATTCCATGGGATCAGGCCGTGGATTCGACCATGGAATAAGAGAAATTGTTATTTCCATTCCATGGGATCAGGCCGTGGATTTGACCATGGAATAGGAGCAATAATAGATTATTCTGGGAGTTCAGTAGTGAATGTCACGACAGAATTAACCTATTGCAGAAAAGATGTTAGCCAGTTAAAGCGTCACATCTATTCTGAATGGTGCATAGTCAGGGAGTCACGATGTTGTTTACGACATGAAGGATTTAGTGCTCTCAATCTATGGAGAACCGTCTGAATCTATACACGGTCTCTCCACATAATCAGGGAACGGTGAGTGTCACCGACGTCCTGAAGGCGTCCGTCGCCCAACTATTCTTCTATGTGGAGGTGGGTCTCTCTCCCGCAGTCAGGGAACAGTGAGTGTCATCGACGTCCTGAAGGTGTTAAGCTCTCAAACTGTGGAGAACCGCCCAAATACGTTATTCTGTATAGAGGTCACGACGAAATGCCAGGGATCGAACGCTCAGCTGGTGGAGGCTTTTCGAAAACATATTCATCATAGCTTCGTAAAATATGAATCGTTGCATGCCTGAAAGACGTGTCAAAAACATGCCTCAAGATTTTACGGTTTTGCCCTTTGTTGAAAATCCACTGATGGTTTTTCAAATGATGTTGTATTTGTGGTAAAAACTGGGTTCTTTTCAGACTTGTGAAGGAAATAATTTTTAGACTTAATAAAAAATTAAAGATAAAACAAATTAAATTCAAAGGTGATGTAAATATTATGGAAAGACCAGGGGTTAGGTTTTCACCATTCACCAAAATTCATGTGATTCAATAATAATTATTATCATGCAATTCTAGATGTTATAATTCAAATCAAAAACAATTGTGATTCTAATCATTGCCTAAATCAGATTTTCAAAACATCCATTGTTAATCGCAAGCATGAAATATCAAAACCAATAAACCAAGCATATTTCATCAAGAGAAAACACAAATAATTAATAAAAATCATTTATTCAATTTTCATTCGGTGCAATTAATCATAAAAGGATTGCATAAATAAATTTAAATGAATTTTACCACATAACTTTTGGAAGAATGGCTTCCTCCATCACCCCTGGGATTGGGTTTAGCTCCTCATCCCAAAAACACACTCACAAGATGTATTCATGGCTAAAATAGGTGTTTTTATTGATGTATATAAGATGAAGCAAGAATTAGCAACGCTGTAGAAGTGTAACAGCGTCACTGTTACAAAGGGGTAAGTGTTTTTGAGACTGCTGTAAACGATAAGCCTTTACTGCTGTATAAGAACGATACTTGTTCTGCTTTTAAGACTGTCGAAGAACGACGGACTCTGCGAGTCTGTTCTTCGTCTTCTTCTTCCTCCTCGAGCAGCAACAGCAGCAGCAACAATACCTCTTGTAACTTCTTCTTCTCGTCTCTCGTGAACTCCCAACTCTCTCCTAATGGTTTCTAAAACTTTCTAACCCTCTTTATGACTTGAACCAACTCTTATATAGTCCTCTAATCCCGAAAAATCTCTACTGAATCCGCGACTTTTTTTTTTCTTCTCTGCGTTGTTGAGAGAATATCTCTCTTGTGATCTCCCTGTACGCGTTCGTTAGCTATAAACTTTCCACCAAACTCTTATCAAGACTTGAACAGGACCAAGTACAACAATCACTAGCGTGAAACTCTCCCAAATATTCCTCACAAAATCTTCAAACTCAACAGAAGCGTACGTGTCCTGTTTGGACTTTGATCACTTCTCCCAGCCATTCCAGCCCAATTGGTTGGGTCCAATCGATTGTAAAAGACCTGTTGAGTCTTGTAGAGTCCATACGTACCAAATACAGCCATTGAATCTCCTAAAATCACGTAGAAATTCGATCTCCAAATCAGCTCCTCGCTGCATGCATTTTCCCGCCAAAACTTGTATTTGAATTATGAAGATGACCTCCCCTTATCCAGTTCCGGTCTCCCTTTAGCAGATGCCTGGAAATGGGTCACCCCTTAGTAATTAGGTTACCCCTTATCCAAAGTGAGAGTCCGTATAGTAGTTTTCTCCCACGGACGCAAAAACCATTTTTTTAGCCAATTTCGCCGCAAAAGATTATTTCTTCAAGAATACCTACAGGGACATAAAAAGCCATAATAAATATAAAATCGAGCACTAATAATATATACAATTGAGATTATATAAGACACAAAAATGTGCCTATCAAATACCCCCAAACTTATTATTTGCTAGTCCTCGAGCAAACCAAATAGAAAATAAAATCCTAACTCACTGTCGCAGGCATCGTCGATTGCATTTAGCGTATGCAATAAGCCTTTAAACCCCTAGGTGGCCCTAGTGGCCGAGTTAAAGTCTCGGGAGGGCTTACCAGAGATATACCCACAAAACCTTTACTCCTAATTGGTCACAAGTATCCAAAGAGCTATGAGGACATATATATTCTCAACCTATCTCCAAGTAACTAGAATGCCAGAGAAATTAAAGGTGTCAGCTCTAAAGCTAACTGAAGAAAAGGGGAGACACATCCACACGACTGCTAGATAAAGAGATATCCGCTATACAGCTAGATGAACATTGTAAGATGCGTCCGCTGCTTTACAGCTGGATAAGATTAGGAGAGAGATAAAAATGAGAGGGACATCTGCTATACAGCTGGACTAATTACGTGTGATGAGTTAAACCAGTGCTAGAAAGATCTTGTGCCAGATTGAAAGCAGACTAATAAAGCAACCAAAATGCATCTTTCTTCGACTCTCTCACAGTGCCCAGTAGAAACAACGCCTTCTTCGGTCTTCAACTGTTGATGATAAACTCTCGAACCTCATAGAACCTTGGCAATTAACTCTTCTCTTCGATTTCTTGCTTGACTTATAAATTTCTTCTTCCCTATGGCCTTATTGAACAAAAAGAACGTAATGATGTTTCATTATTATTATTTTTTTCATTTTTTTTTTCATTTTTTTTTTTTCATGGCTAAAATAAAAAAAATTACAAGACAAAAATTTACATGGCCATGAGATATGGACTTTCAAAACTTGGATCTTCGCAACTTGTGATGTCTTGATATCATGGATTCTAACAACTTATATCATTTACTCTTATAACTTCAACTTTGATTTTTGAATTATTCTCTTCTATTGTTTCTTCTAAACCTAAAACGTCTTCATTTTCTTCATAGATTTTGATGTCGCTCCGCTTGTTGATGATGATAAGTTTCTACTGAGAGAGAGTCGCAATCCAGTAACTAAGACTACATTGTGAGGTTGCTTTGTCTTTCTGGCATTTCCTGACCTACTTGCCTTTCCATCATGTATGGTTAGGTCCATCACGGTTACCCTCTAAAAAGAACAAGTTCTCTCCTGAATTTCAAGGATCTCAATGTCTTTTTCTCTAATGTCTCAATAAGTTGTTATCTGTAGCATTCCAATTTCTATCTTTTCGGTGAGAAACAATATGTAAACTTAGCTAACCGGATACCATGTGACGCTAGAAGTTTCAAAAGTGCAACTAAAAAGTTTCTCCCATACCCCCAAACTTAAATCTAACATTGTCCTCAATGTTCTAAAGATGAAAAAAAGCATGAACAAGGAGAAACTGTTACCATTTGAAGCAAAAGAGATAAGGAAAGATATTACTGTGTCGCATGAATATTGGGTTACCTCCCAAGAAGTGCTAAGTTTAAAGTCTTCAGCCATACTAAGCAAGGATTAGTCAACTCGAACCGTATAATAGTAGCCGGAATAACTGTGGGTCTTTAAAACCAAAAAGAGATGATAAAAGGAAACTGCAGTGAACAAAGAAAATGTACAAGACTAACATTCCCTTACCTAGTTTCTAGATAACTATCGCTAATTGCGGTTCAGGTTCAGGTTCTATGAAGGGGTCTAAATAGACTATTTTCCTTGGATGCATTTCCTCATAGGTAGGATCCAAATTATTAGGTCCTAGAGTCTGGAAAAACTCAGATAAGAACCTGGAATCACAAAATAACCTAAATAATTTAGGATCCTCTAAGTCAATTAGGTATGACTTACATAGTTTACCACAGTCAGAGTAGTGGTCATTCTGAAGCAAATGTGTCGATTCTAATTTCCTAAAGTACTTAGGCTTAGTCTCAGAACGTAATAAGTGACACATTGGAAATCTATACGTTCCCACAATTGGAAGAAAACTATTTGGTGGGAAAACAAAGTCAATCTGGGTATCATAGCCTGGGCAAACCACATCAACCAGAGGATGGGTTTCTAACGACTGAACTTTTTTCAGGACATCATTAGGTTCGGGAAACCTAGTATGAAGATAATCTTGTAATATGGTTGAGGCATGGATATCAAGTCCTATGTGAGGGGACTTTCTGAGAGTTAAAGGTAAAGCACTAGGAAAGTGATAATCACCCCCAAACTTAGAGTTTTCAGTGTCTCTAGATAGACCTCTAATTATTTCTTGAATTTCCGTATCTTCAGAGTCCTTAAAATATTCAAGAGATTCTTCTAAGTTATTATCAGGTAGTGCATCTTTACTCATCTCTACGGGTCTATCTTCTTCTTCCAAGACTATTGTTTCTAAGTCGCTAGACTCTAAAACAACATTTTCAGAATAAACCCGTTCCTCTAAACCACTATCGGCTTCGTAATCAAAAGGAAATACTACATCGTCTAAAACGGTGGTATTCCTAATCAAATCCTCGTCCTCTTGAATAGGTGAATAATCATAAAAATTATTTGGATTTGAAGTAGAAATAATATAATCACTATAAAGCTCAATTGGATTACTAGATTCCTGATCACTATGCCTACATATTTCAGATTCTTCATCACTACTATCCTCATCATCATAATAGTACGAAGATGATTGAACCTTATCTAAATAAGTAGTTTTACCAATTATAACCTCGTTATCTTGATTATGTGAAAAACTATCTTCATTCTCAAGGGTATTATTGGATACACTATATTGGCAATTCAAGTTATTTCGAGCAATACTTTCGTTCGTCTCTAACTCAAGTCTACGTGTCGACTCAGCTATCCTCTCAAGGGTCTCTTCCAAAGAAAGTTCCCTTAGTGTAGGATCTAAGTTTTGAGTTAATCTATTGAGGATATCTTCTACAGATTCAGTTGTTGTTGCAGTTCTTTCGTCCATAACTACATTATTCACCTCATCTAATTTATACGTCGATTCAGCTAACTGACGTGATGACTCAGCTAAATTCCTGAGAGTCTCTTCTAGAGAAGGAATAGGAACTGAAGGATCATAATAAGGACTACTTTTCAATAGTTTGATTGTATCCTCTAGAGACGAAGAACTAGTACTATAATCTTCTTGCTCGTATGACTGATGCACGTGTGGATAGTAATTGGGCTCACCATGGTATGAACCATAACCTTGAAAAGGTTGGCGTCCCCAGCCACTATTCTCACTATGGTCATAATACTGATGATGTCCATATTCAAATTCAGGTCGATATTCATTGTATTGGCTTCTATCATACCAGTTCGACATTCTTAATTGCAAGGGAATTCTACACAATCACAAACAAGGCTGACTCGACCAAATCAAACCTATAGAATCTAGCAAACAAAAAGCATGATGGCTCCACTTAGATTGTTTCTAGACTAGCTTCTATCTCTCGAAGGGGAATTCGTTACAGTTTAAGCAAACCCCTCGAAGGGAAGAGATCGAAAAACGCCCAAGTAAGTTGAATTGAGGCGAGGGAAGCTCAGTGGAGCTTTGATACCCAGGCCTCACGCTATCACAAGGCGGCGCAGTCACGCATTCAACTCACAGAAACCATTATGAACTTCGAGATGCTTAAAAGGTAACCAACATCCTTCGAAAATTTTTCCTAACAAGCTCGATACCCTATAGGTCTCTTTCTAATCAGATTTTAAAGATTGGGTTCGCGTTAGGTTTCGTTTTCCTAAGGCGGGCAAGAAGGGAGCGGTGATGAAATCCGAACCCTTATCTCGTATTGTCCAGGCCTTGCCCTTTACTAGGAATTTAAAAACAGTCTAGTTCGTCCTCAAACAATTATCACCTTAAGGAATACAGTAACTCGCTTACAGGAGATTCGTGAGTGTTTTGATTGGACTTACCTCCCGTACCAGACGGGGGATGAACCGTTGTAGTCGACTCGGGCCACGACTCCTATGTCATGTACGAACCCGAGGGGACGAGACGATATTGTAATCGTCGTCCTTCCCTGCAAACAGTTTGTATTTAAGGATCCCTTCCGTAGGGTATAAAAATAAAAATAAAAATGTCCAAAGTTTAAAGTCCACAGTCCACAAAAATAAAGTGCAAAAGAAAAATTAAATTACAAAATATTTCCTAATACAATTCTAAAAAAAAAAATAATAATAATAATAATAAAACTAAATCCTAAAACAAAAATTGTCTTCTTTTTCTTCTCTTTGAGCTTTAAGCTTTGTTCCAAGTCCTTAGTATCCAACTTCAAACCTCCAAATCAAAGACACACCCAAAGAAACGTAAAGAGGAACAAATAAAAATAAATAAATAATAAATCTAAAAAAAAAATGCTACCTAAACACAAATCCGCGTCGGCGGCGCCAAAAATTTGATGGTTTTTCAAATGATGTTGTAGTTGTGGTAAAAACTGGGTTCTTTTCAGACTTGTGAAGGAAATAATTTTTAGACTTAATAAAAAATTAAAGATAAAACAAATTAAATTCAAAGGTGATGTAAATATTATTGAAAGACCAGGGGTTAGGATTTCACCATTCACCAAAATTCATGTGCTTCAATAATAATTATTATCATGCAATTCTAGACGTTATAATTCAAATCAAAAACAATTGTGATTCTAATCATTGCCTAAATCAGATTTTCAAAACATCCATTGTTAATCGCAAGCATGAAATATCAAAAGCAATAAACCAAGCATATTTCATCAAGAGAAAACACAATTAATTAATAAAAATCATTTATTCAATTTTCATTCGGTGCAATTAATCATAAAAGGATTGCATAAATAAATTTAAATGAATTTTACCACATAACTTTTGGAAGAATGGCTTCCTCCATCACCCCTGGGATTGGGTTTAGCTCCTCATCCCAAAAACACACTCACAAGATGTATTCATGGCTAAAATAGGTGTTTTTATTGATGTATATAAGATGAAACAAGAATTAGCAACGCTGTAGAAGTGTTACAGCGTCACTGTTACAAAGGGGTAAGTGTTTTTGAGACTGCTGTAAACGATAAGCCTTTACTGCTGTATAAGAACGATACTTGTTCTGCTTTTAAGACTGTCGAAGAACGACGGACTCCGCGAGTCTGTTCTTCGTCTTCTTCTTCCTCCTCGAGCAGCAACAGCAGCAGCAACAATACCTCTTGTAACTTCTTCTTCTCGTCTCTCGTGAACTCCCAACTCTCTCCTAATGGTTTCTAAAACTTTCTAACCCTCTTTATGACTTGAACCAACTCTTATATAGTCCTCTAATCCCGAAAAATCTCTACTGAATCCGCGGCTTTTTTTTTTCTTCTCTGCGTTGTTGAGAGAATATCTCTCTTGTGATCTCCCTGTACGCGTTCGTTAGCTATAAACTTTCCACCAAACTATTATCAAGACTTGAACAGGACCAAGTACAACAATCACTAGCGTGAAACTCTCCCAAATATTCCTCACAAAATCTTCAAACTCAACAGAAGCGTACGTGTCCTGTTTGGACTTTGATCACTTCTCCCAGCCATTCCATCCCAATTGGTTGGGTCCAATCGATTGTAAAAGACCTGTTGAGTCTTGTAGAGTCCATACGTACCAAATACAGCCATTGAATCTCCTAAAATCACGTAGAAATTCGATCTCCAAATCAGCTCCTCGCTGCATGCATTTTCCCGCCAAAACTTGTATTTGAATTATGAAGATGACCTCCCCTTATCCAGTTCCGGTCTCCCTTTAGCAGATGCCTGGAAATGGGTCACCCCTTAGTAATTAGGTTACCCCTTATCCAAAGTGAGAGTTCGTATAGTAGTTTTTCCCACGGACGCAAAAACCATTTTTTTAGCCAATTTCGCCGCAAAAGCTTATTTCTCCAAGAATACCTACAGGGACATAAAAAGCCATAATAAATATAAAATCGAGCACTAATAATATATACAATTTAGATTATATAAGGCACAAAAATGTGCCTATCATCCACCATCTACATTAAGTCCCCTGCTTAGTGAGGAGCAGTCATGTTCCACAATAAGCATTAAATGGTGATTTCCAGTCGACGAGATCAGTGGTTGAACTCAGTCTACAAAGGTAGTTTCATAATCCTCGATTTACCCCAATGATGCCATGAACGAGCAAATGCACAGATGAGGACCCTGATAGTAAGATAGAGTATCATCTCGTGAGCGTGGAGAGATGAGGCACTGCTGATTTGGGCGTTCAGAAGCTTGGTTATGGTCGTTCTAGGATTTACGGTCCCGAGCCCAAAAAAAATCATTATTTTAGGAACAAGAGTTCGCTCGTTCGTTAGTTTAAGAAACAAACGAAATAGACTTGAGTTTAATGATAAAAATTATGTCTATGCGCTTTCACGGAAGCCAAAGTTTTTTTTTTTTTTTAATATGTGAGGTTTCACAAAAGGGGTTAAACTCTCGTTTCAAAGGTGGATGCTCGTGAGAGTGAGCAAAAATATATACATATATTTTCGAAGTTATGTGAGTTTCACGTTAAAATGTACAGTTTGGTAAAATCAATGCTTTGATTTTGAACAATTGTTGAAGGTAGACAATTATCACAGTGAAATAATACCTGTATGTGAGTTTTCACAATTGTAAAATGGACGATTGTCCAATTTTTGAAAAACCAGTGAATGTTCACACAGTGAAAATTTATGTGAAATTAATTTTTTTATTTTCAGCAATTGCCAGAAGTAAACAATTTTTGATAAAATATTGTTTGTCTGGATTTTGTGATTTGATAATGTATGCACAAAACCGATGAGTGTTCACTCGGTGGGAGTCGCTCATACGGTGAAAATAATGTGAATTGTTCACATGATGGAAGTTTCGTGAATTGTTCACAGTTTTATGAAAATCACGTTATGGTTGTGTTTGAGGGAAAAAACAGTTTCTACTGATTTCGGTAATTTCGCGTGAGTGGGTGAGAAACAAATCTAAACCCTAAACAATGTACTGCAAGGGAGTACTTTAGATTCGAGAGGTCAATCTATACAAATCTGGCATAAACCAAGAAATGGCCATTCCAGATTTGCTTCGGTCACAAAGAGGAGGAGAAGGGCTGGTTTTGGGGAGGGAAGCGAAGAGAGTGTTGAGACCAGAATAGTTCTGGAAGAGTAGTTGCTTGACTTGTATCAGAAAGTAAAAGCTTCGGATGGGAAAGATAACAAGAGGTTTCTGAGTGGTGTATTTATCCTGACCGAAAACTTGTCGTTCGGTGGAAATAGGTAAGACCTATTTATACAAGTCCAAGTGAAACGTACGCTGGTCTCGCAAGAAAAGGAAACGAATGAGTAAATGGGAGGAGGTGGTAACCGATAACGCCTGAAATTGATGTTCCATAATGAAGGAAAGCGTTTCACCATTACTCCCTGTATTTACTAACCGCCTTGTTCTTATGTCACTATCTTGAAACGTGCGTAGTGTACGCCGCACGCTGTAAACCGCCAAACCAATACCCTAATGAGCATCCCCCAATTTGTGACATGTGTTGATGTCTCGAGTGTTTTCTTGGAAAACATGTAGCATATTGTTGTTGTTTGGAAAGTTGATCTTGGGAGGCTTGTCGGCTCGGTGACCCTCGACGGTCGAGATTTTGCATCTTGAGAGGAAGGGTGGCCGTTGATTGTTGCAACCCTTCGTTTTGCAGCCTGCGGCACGAAAGAATGACCGGTCATGTTTTTAGGCGTGGTCAAGCTAGGATTTTGGCATAGTTTAGGCGCGGCCAAAAATTAGGGTTTTGGCCAAAGGTTATCATGCGTTGTTTGGCGACCTTGGACGGCTAGGATTTGCAGTAGGATGGAAGGGTGGCCGTTGATCGTCGCACGCCTTCGTTTTTGTAACCGCATAGGGAAGGCCGGCATGGCGCGGCAAGGTGGTTGGCATGCCATGGACATGTGGCATGGCATGCCTTGGCGCGGTTTGGGGTGGCCAAAACTAGGGTTTTGGGACAAAGGTTACCATGCGTTGTATGGCGACCTTGGACGGCTAGGATTTGCATCTAAGATGGAAGGGTGACCGTTGATCGTTGAACGCCTTCGTTTTGGTAGCCGCATAGGGAAGGCCGGCATGGTATGCCGCGGCAAGGTGGTTGGCATGTCATTGGCACATGTGGCATGACATGCCTTGGCGCGGTTTGGCGTGGCCAAAGCTATGGTTTTGGGACAAAGGTTACCATGCATTGTATGGCGACCTTGGACGGCTAGGATTTGCATCCAGGATGGAAGGGTGACCGTTGATCGTTGCACGCCTTCGATTTGGTAGCCGCATAGGGAAGGCCGGCATGGTATTGCGCGGCAAGGTGGTTGGCATGCCATTGGCATGTGTGGCATGGTATGCCTTGGCGCGGTTTGGCGTGGCCAAAACTAGGGTTTTGGACCAAAGGTTACCATGCGTTGTTTGGCGACCTTGGACGGCTATGATTTGCATCTAGGATTGAAGGGTGGCCGTTGATCGCCGCGCGCCTTCATTTTGGTAGCCGCATAGGGAAGGCCGACATGGTATGGCGCGACAAGGTAAGGTGCGGTTGGCTTGGCATAGTTGGGCCAAGGGTTTGGCACGGACGGTTTGGCATGGTGGGGCCAAGGCAAGGTGCGGTTGGCTTGGCATGGTGGGGCCAAGGGTTTGGCATGCCATTGGCACATGGTGCGTCTAGTATGGTTGGGGCCAAGGCAAGGTGCGGTTGTCTTGGCATAGTGGGGCCAAGGGTTTGGCATGCCATTGGCGCATGGTGCGGCTAGCATGGTTGGGGCTAAGGAAAGGTGCGGTTTGCTTGGCATGGTGGGGCCACGGGTTTGGCATGTCATTGGCGCATGGTGCGGATAGCATGGTTGGGGCCAAGGCAAGGTGCGGTTGGCTTGGAATGGTGGGGCCAAGGGTTTGGCATGCCATTGGCGCATGGTTCGGCTAGCATGGTTGGGGCCAAGGCAAGGTGCGGTTGGCTTGGCATGGTGGGGATAAGGGTTTGGCATGCCATTGGAGCATGGTGCGGATAGCATGGTTGGCATTCCTTGGCGCGGTTGACGTGGCTGGCATGGTTTTCCATTGGCACAGTGGTGCGACTGGCATGTTTGGCATGCCTTGGCGCAAAGACGTGGATGGCATGGTTTTCCATTGGCACAGTGGTGCGGCTGGCATGGTTGGCATGCCTTGGCGCGGGGAAGTGGCTGGCATGGCTTTCCATTGGCACAGTGGTGCGGCTGCCATGTTTGGCATGCCTTGGCGTGGTAGCATGAGAATTAGGGTTTGGCATAGATGATGTCAGCCAATGTTAAGGGTTTTGCCGTGGAACATGACCCATGTAAAAAAAAAGGTACCCCGGTAATTCTTATGTAGGCATGCTGATTGATTCAATGAGTGTGCTAATGGTCATAGTGACGTCATGTCAGATGTGCGGTTTTATGATTTTAACCCTAAGCTAAAAACCACCATCAACATTAAGTCCCCTGCTTAGCTCGGAACAGGAGCATTGTTGCGAGGTAAGCATAAGATGGTGACGGTCAAGGACAAAAATCGAAACGACAAGTCGTGAAAAGATGGTCAGGAAGGTTTGACTAACCTTTTTCGAGAGGTAAGGAGAGTTCATGATCCTCGTGTTGGTGGCCTTGCATAGATTCTGCTTGTGGTGTTGCTGGCTAGATCGTGAAGTGGTGAGATGTAGATTGTTGGCTTGGCTTGGAATGGGAGCCGCCGGCGTTGGTCGGCTTGAAATGGAGCCGCAGGCGTCGGTCGGCTTGGAATGGGAGCCGCCGGCATTGGTCGGCTTGGAATGGAGCCGCAGGCGTCGGTCGACTTTGAATGGGAACCACAGGCGTTGGTCGGCTTGGAATGGGAGCCGAAAGCGTTGGTCGGCTTGGAATGGAGCCGCAGGCGTTGGTCGGCTTGGAATGGAGCCGCAGGCGTCGGTCGGTTTGGAATGGGAGCCGCAAGCGTTGGTCGGCTTGGAATGGGAGCCGCATGCGTCGGTCGACTTGGAATGGGGGAAATTGTCTTCGGAACTTCGGCAACCAAACGATGTTGATGACGCTGGAACTTCGGTTATCAAATGGTAGTGATGGCGCCTGTCAACTTTGTCTAAATTAGGGTTTGGCATGTCGAAACCCTAATTAGCGCCCCTTACTAAAATCGTTTTAGAATTCTCGTACGAACTCAGATTTTGACGGTACGCCCCTCCATCTGACCGGAAAAGAATTTCCTATATTCGTACGCGCGAATATTTAGGTGTTGACCTTGTTTAGGAGGTGAAAACGGCCCGACAGTGAAACTCGGGATGAATTCAAGAGGGATGTTGCGGGCCCGGGGTAGCATAGTCGCGCCGATTCCTCTATTCTCGTTCATGGAGCAAGAAGGAAACTTTATTCTGTACAAACTCTAGAAAATCCGTCCGTATGAAAAGAGGTATTCACCCTCTTCTGTTTTTATGTTGCTCGTCCGGATCCGTGCTTTCTTCTGCAGTGTCTCTGCAGTGGATTCCAAAATTTTCCAAACTACATCAAATTCTTGGGACGGGTGGATGAAATATATGCTCGGAAACGATCATGTTAGGGATAATCTTGGAGATTTTGGTTGCGTTGTCGGTCCATCCTCGACTTCAGGTTGTTCAGTGCCTGGACATTCTGATCGTGATGATGATGTGCTGTGAATGCTTGCATGGCCGAAAACTTCTGGAGCCACTGGATGAAATAGATGAGTTGGGAGACATTTCGTTACCGACGTGCTGCTATCAAGTCTTCAAGGACTTTGTTCCAACAGACATCCTTCGAACCATTTTCTGATCTTGGACTATCGTATGGAATGGGATGTGGTGAGCAGTCCCCGGTTATATTTCTGTTAGATCCGACGGCACGGCCGATGATGTATTTTATGTATAGCGGTAAAAGTGGTTCGATACTCAGACTTGCAAAGGACAAAATATAGACTTAAATTCTAAAACTAAAATAGAAAACTCACTAATAATTATAGCAAACACTGACAAAGTTGATATCAATATTAAAAGACAACTGAGGCTAAGATTCCACTATTTTCCAAGTTCAAAGTGATTTAATCCAATCTTTATATTTATGCAATTTTCTCGTTCAATTTGATTCTAAAATATTGCAACAAGTAGATTTTCAAAAGCAATAATTGTAAATATCAAGTATGAAGCATCAAATGTCTATAAACTAAGCATACTTCATCAAAATAGATCACAATCACTCAAGTAAAAATCATATTCAATTATAGCTCAAGGCAAATAATCATAATAATAATTGCAATAAATAGATGAAATAGAATATACCACTTCTTGTTGGAAAAATAGCTTCCTCTATCGCCTCAGCAATGGGGTTTAGCTCCTTGTATTAATCATGATCTTAAAATATTTGTTTATGGCTCAAAAGATGATTAAAAGGATGAAAAGTAATAACACAGCCGATTTGCAACAGCGTGAGTGTGTTACAGAATCTCTGTTACAAAGGAGAAATAGTAGCCAAAGACCTTAGGCAATCACAGTGATAAACGATAAATAGGTTCTGCTGTTGAATAGCGATATTTGTCTGCGACAGTTGCTTGTGCGTCTTATGTTCTTCGTGTTCTAGGTATTGCAGCAGCAGAAACAAAACTTCAACTTGTGATTTCAGCTTTATGTTCTCTCCTAAACTTCCCCAAAGTGTACGTAACCCTTCCTTGACCTATCCCTGCTCCTTTTATATCCCACAGGTCGATTAAACCTCAAGAAATCTTCGGTTATTCTTATTTTTCCTCCACCTCAAGTCTCGGGATTTCTTTCCCTGCTAAATCTTCTTTACTCTTTTAGATGAGCCGTATACACTCCAAATAGGCTAGGGAAATATTCTATCTCGAATTAAACCCAACAGAATCATGTAACTGCCATATATAAACTCACAAGAGCCCGTAATATCTTCTCCTCCTCTGTTTTGATTGATTCGAAGATTTGTTGCTATTTTTGCGAATCTGAGACACATACCAATCCTGTTTTGATGAATCAACTGAATCCCAATCCATCTCCACGTCAAACTTCGACTAAAACTAAGCCTAATCTGCAACATAACCCGATAAACTTCCGACGCCTCTGTTTGCTTCTCCCGGCTTATATAGCCCAATTCGTTTGGTCCAATCCCTTGTACCAACTCTGTTATGCTCCAAGAAGTCCAGCCCAAAAGAAATATGCAGTTGAATCTCTCCAAATCAGCCAAGAAATCCAACTCCAAATGTTGTTTCGCTGCTGCATTAATTCCCGCAAAAAAGATCTCGTTTGAATTGTGAAGAAGAAGAGGCGCCCCCTATACAGAGTAGGGGTGCTGATAGCAGTTGTCTAGGGGGTGCCCTGGTGGTGTCCCTTATCCAAAGTCTTGGGGTCCAAAATCACTTCCTCCGGGTGCTTTGGACAACTTTTCGAGCCGATTTTTCCAAAAATGTTTATTGGCCAAAAATAACTACACACACATAAAACACCATAATAAGTACAAAAATGAGCACTATCAATATATAAATTCGAGACAAATTAGACACAAAAATGTGTCTATCAAATACCCCCAAACCTATTATTTGCTAGTCCTCGAGCAAAGATAAAATAGAAAAATTAAATTCTAACTCACTGACGCAGGCATCGTCGATTGCATTTAGCGTATGCAATAAGCCTTTAAACCCCTAGGTGGCTCTAGTGGTCGAGTTATAGTCTCGGGAGGGCTTACCAGAGGTATACCCACAAAACCTTTATACTCCAGACCCTAGCTATCTACGCAGAACCTTGGAAAGCACTAAAGAATCTCCTTGGTTGGCATACTTATTGACTACAGGAGGAAGTACCCTGATGCGAAATTCCAATTGTTGTACACGAGTTTGCACTCAAGCATACTAAAATTCATATATAAGTGACAAAGCTCTACTCAGATGGTCGCACTATGGACATCAATATCCGGAGTCAAAACTAATCACATGGATAGATCAAGAAGATGGATATAGAGAAAAACATAGATGGTTTTGATGTTTAATAAGTGAACGGTGTTTCTCATATCTTCCTGAAGGCCTCCGCCAAAATGAACCTATCCTAATGGACTGAGATACTAGTCTGACTAATATCAACACAACTGGCATATACAAGGGAACTAGTGATTGATAATCCTAACTCTAGGTCAACACAGCTGGCATATACAAGGGTACCAGTGGTCGACTTTATTGAATTTATTCCGGTTGGTCAAATGGTCTGGTCTCAGTTTCTTTTTCTCTTTTCTTTTCTCCTTTTTTTTTTTTTGTATCTCAATCACTCTAATTCACCCTAGCATTGATAACAACTTGAATCGTGAGCCCCACCTAATCACTTAGAGTAACATAGTTTAAAAACAAAAATAAAATAAAAATAGAAGTGAAAAGGACTCAATGAGATATGGTGAAACTATCATGTTATTTCTAACACCTGAGCTCTGTGCTTTTGTGAATAGACTCTTCTAGATGTTTCCATCTAATCAGATTGGTTCCTCAACTCCTACAACCAAAATGCTTCCATCCACTTAGGTTGGTTAGTGTTATCCTTAATATGCATAAATTTCTAGGCTCTGGAGTTAATTTATTATAACAAAAAGTTTCCACCCCACCCCCAAACTTAAATCTAACATTGTCCTCAATGTTTCGAATGAAAGGAAAAGTACCAAAAATATAAGTAACATGAGGAAATAGTAAAGAGAGAGTTCGGAAAAATAGTACCTGGAAGTGAAACCAAAAACTGACAAAAATAGTATACAACATACAAATCGTCTCGATGGTCAATCAAGGGTAAACAGGGTCCTCCAGAGGGACCTCCTCAACATCACCTATAGGAAAAGACTCTAAAAAGGGCTTCAATCTCTGACCGTTAACCTTTGAAGAACTACTACCATATGATATCTCAATCTCAACAGCGCCATGAGGAAAAACAGTACGGACCACAAAAGGACCGGTCCACCGAGAGCGCAGTTTCCCGGGGAATAGATGCAATCGAGTGTCATACAGAAGAACCTTTTGACCTGGAGAAAATGACTTCCGTAAAATATTCTTATCATGCACAAGTTTCATTTTGTTCTTATACTCCTTAGCACTATCGTATGCATCTCTACGAATCTCGTCAAACTCATTGAGCTGGAGCTTTCTGTGAGCTCCTGCCTTGTCAAGTGAAAATTTTAGCTGCTTAATAGCCCAATAGGCTCTATTCTCTAACTCAACAGGCAAGTGACATGCCTTGCCAAATACTAAACAGTAGGGTGACATTCCAATGGGTGTCTTAAACGCAGTACGGTAAGCCCATAAGGCATCAGTAAGCCTCGACGACCAGTCTTTCCTATTGGGATTAACTGTTTTCTCTAAAATATGCTTAATTTCCCTATTGGAAACCTCTACCTGACCACTAGTCTGTGGGTGATACGGGGTAGCTACTTTGTGGGTAATACCATATTGTTTCATTAACAGAGCAAACAGTCTATTACAAAAGTGTGAACCCCCATCACTAATTATAGCTCGCGGTGTACCAAAACGTGTAAGTATATTTTCTTTCAAAAACTTAATTACGACCCTATGGTCATTTTTTTTACACGGAACCGCCTCAACCCACTTAGACACATAGTCTACAACGACAAGTATGTAAAGATAACCCAAAGAATTAGAAAATGGAGCCATAAAATCAATGCCCCACACATCAAAGACCTCAATCACTAAAATAGGGTTCAAAGGCATCATATTTCTACGGGAAATGGTCCCTAACCTCTGGCAACGATCACAAGACACACAGTGACTATGGGAGTCCTTAAACAACGAAGGCCAGTAAAAGCCACACTGCAATATCTTAGCAGAAGACTTATTAGCACTAAAATGACCCCCACAAGCATGTTCATGACAAAAGGAAAGAATACTGGACTGGTCACTCTCAAGTACACATCTCCTAATAATCTCGTCTGGACAATACTTAAACAAATAAGGATCGTCCCAAAAGAAATGCTTAACCTCGGCTAAAAACCTAGAACGATCTTGTTTACCCAAATGTTGAGGGGTTCGACCAGTAACAAGATAATTCACTATATTTGCATACCAAGGTGATTGGGAAACAGAGAATAATTGTTCATCAGGAAAGCTATCCCTTATAGGAAGGGAATCACTAGGGGAACTAACAACTAGCCTAGATAAGTGGTCTGCTACTACATTTTCAACACCCTTTTTGTCTCTAATGTCTGGAGAAAATTCTTGTAACAATAGGATCCACCTAATCAATCTAGGTTTGGTATCCTTCTTAGACAAAAGGTATTTCAAAGCAGCATGATCAGTATAGATTACGATCTTAGAACCTAATAGGTAGGATCTAAACTTATCCAAGGCAAACACGATGGCTAACAGTTCATTCTCGGTAGTTGCATAGTTCAACTGGGCATCATTCAGAGTTTTGCTAGCATAGTAAATCACATGAAGTAATGTGTCAACACGCTGACCTAACACGACGCCTATAGCATAATCTGAAGCATCACACATAATCTCAAAGGGTAGGTTCCAGTTAGGTGCCTGGACTATGGGAGCGGTAGTGATTAAAGTATTAAGCTTCTCGAAAGCTTCTAAACAAGCAAAGAGGTCTAGAAATCAAGCTAAAATCCTTAATGAATCGATGATAAAAACCTGCATGTCCTAAGAATGACCTAATGTCTTTTACGGTTTTTGGGACCTGTAAAGTCTTAATAAGGTCAACTTTGGCTTTATCTACCTCTATACCCTTTGAAGAAACAATGTGCCCTAACACAATTCCTGATTTAACCATGAAATGACATTTTTCCCAATTAAGCACTAAATTCTTTTCCTTACACCTAGTCAACACTAATGTCAAATGATGCAAGCACTCATCAAAAGATGAACCAAACACTGAAAAATCATCCATAAAGACCTCTAAAAACCGTTCTACCATATCAGAAAATATGCTCATCATACAACGTTGAAAGGTCGCAGGGGCATTACAAAGCCCAAAAGGAATGCGTCTATACGCAAAGGTACCAAAGGGACAGGTAAAAGTGGTTTTCTCTTGGTCTTCTGGGGAAATAACGATCTGATTATATCCGGAAAAGCCATTTAGAAAGCAATAATAACTATATCCAGCTAATCTCTCTAGCATTTGGTCGATAAAAGGAAGGGGAAAGTGATCCTTCCTTGTGACCTTGTTCAATTTTCTATAGTCAATACAGACACACCATCTCGTGGTCACTCGGGTTGGGATTAACTCATTGTTATCATTCTGGACTACAGTGATACCTGATTTCTTGCGAACAACCTGAACGGGGCTGACCCACTTACTGTCTGAAATTGGGTAGATAATACCCGCATCTAACAACTTAAGCACCTCTTTTTGAACTACCTCTTTCATGTTAGGGTTCAGCCGACGTTGCATCTCCCTAGAAGGTTTGGAGTCTTCTTCTAAATGAATCTGATGCAGGTAGGACTTATACCCTTAATGTCTGCTATAGTCCACCCTAAAGCTTCCTTATTGTCTTGAAGAACTTTTACTAGCCTACTTTCCTGATCACTATCCAAATCGGAAGCTACCACCACAGGTAAAGTCTCAGATGGTTCTAAAAATACATACTTCAGGGTATCTGGTAGTGGTTTAAGGTCCAACTTATGAGGCTCTTCTAAAGAAGGAATTAGGGTATTCTCAGAAACTGGTAATGGTTAGAACCTAGCTTTCCATCTATCAGTGTCTAACACAGGGGTAGAATATAATAGAGCATTCACCTCTTCAATAGTGCTATCGTCGTTAAAGTCTAAACCGAAATGGGATAGACAATTTTCTAATGGGTCTTCAGACAAGATGTTTGGTAATGACTCCTGAACTAAGGCTTCTATCATATTCACCTCTTCGACACACGTGTCATCTAGCTCATAAGGTAGCTTACTGACATTAAAAATTTTCATCTCCATAGTTATATTACCAAAAGATAAATTCATCACACCATTTCGACAGTTAATGATCGCATTAGACGTAGCTAAAAATGGGCGACCTAAAATCACAGGTATCTGGTTCTCTGGGTCAGGGAAAGGTTGGGTATCTAAGACCATGAAATCTACTAGATAAATAAACTTGTCGACCTCAATGAGAACATACTCAATAACACCTCGAGGAATTTTAACAGACCTATCAGCTAACTGCAGTGTCATCTGAGTAAGTTTCATTTCACCAAGTCCTAGTTGTAAGTACACATGGTACGGCAGTAAGTTCACACTGGCTCCTAAGTCAAGTAAAGATTTTTCTACCCGGTGTTTACCTATTGTACAAGCAATGGTAGGGGAACCTGGGTCTTTTTACTTTGGAGTTGTGGTGCTCTGAATGATTGAACTTACGTGACTAGCTAAGAAGGCTTTCTTATGGACGCTAAGTTTTCGCTTTCGTGTACACATATCCTTGAGGAACTTGGCATAAGTAGGAATTTTCCTAATTGCATATAATAAAGGAAGGTTTATGGTAACTTGCTTAAAAACCTCCAATATGTCATTAAAGTTCGATTCCTTCTTTGTTGGTACTAATAGCTGGGGAAATGGGGCTCTAGGAACAGAATCAGACCTCTCAGGAACCGAGTTGGCATCATCGGAAATTTTATCAGTCCCCTCAGCTAGTGGTCCTGAGGGATGAGATCCTGAGGGGTGAACTACAGTACTTTCACTATCGGTCATGGTTACCTGATTGTCTACTACTCTGCTACTCCTAAGGGTTCTAACAGCATTCAATTGATTCGATGGTTTTGCACCTACTTCATGAACTCCTCTAGGATTGGGATTAGTCTGACTAGGGAACCTTCCGTTATCTCTCTCACTTAAGGTCTTAGCTATTTGGCCGACTTGAAGTTCTAACTTAGCAAGAGTCTGAGCATTAGTTTGAAAGTTCTGCTTGGTTTCCTGTTGAAAACTAACTGGCTCTTACTAACATGTCTGGCTGTGCTAACATATCCTGGCTCTTTTTAATATACTAAGAGATTCCTCTAAGCTCGTCATTTTCTGAAGAGTTCTGAAACTGACCTGAAGAGTTCTTATCTGAACCAAAACCTGGGGGAGCATTAGAATTACTAAACTGACCTTGACTCTGGCCCTTAGACCACGAAAGGTTCGGATGGTTTCTCCAACCAGGATTATAGGTTTCTGAATATGGGTCAAACTTCTGACGGTTATCGAATCTAGTGTTATTATAGAGAGCATTGGCTTGCTCTTCATTATTCTGGCCTTCCCAAAAATACTCTAATCTACCACTAGTGTGACCCACTTCTAAATCTTCTAACCTTTTCGCTATAGAAGCAATTTTGGCATCTGATTCAAAGTTTCCTTCTACCCTATTAATGTTTCCTCTGCCTAGAAGAATTGTTTTCTGGGGTCCCCTATTACTTTCCCATTGTTGGGTCTTTTCGGCGATTTCATGCAAATATGTCATCGCATCATCAACTGTTTGGTTTTCAAACCTACCTGTACACATAGATTATATTGTGGTTGTAGTGGGATAATCTAAACCCTCATAAAGGATCTGAACTAACCTAACCTTTTCTAAACCATGATGAGGACATTGGGCTAATAAATAATTGAACCTTTCCAAATACCTATACAAGGATTCTCCCTCCTGTTGAGAAAATGTGCAGATTTGCGTCCTAATAGACGATGTTTTGTGCCTAGGGAAAAACTTGTTCAAAAAGGCAGATGTAAGTTGTTCATATGTTTCAATTGATCCGGAAGCCAAACTATATAGCCACGAATTGGCTTTATCTTTCAAGGAAAAGGGGAATAACCTGAGTTTCAAAGCATCATCATCAAGGTTTCTAATTTTTAGGGTACTACAAATTTTCTCAAAGTCCCTAACATGGAAATAGGGGTTTTGATTTTCTTTCCCTAAAAATATTGGGAGCAACTGTAAGGTCCCAGGCTTAAGTTCATAATTTGCTTCAATTTCAGATAACCTGATACACGAGGGACGAGTAGTCCTAGTAGGGTTCAACAAAGCTTTCAAAGTTGCCATTTCTGGCACTATTGGAATATCAGGGATTGTCTCCTCAACCGGACGTTCAAAAACGGAATCTTCAAGAATCGGACTTTCTAAATTGAGGTAATGGAGACGCTTAGAACTGCTAGGTTTCTCTTAAACAAATCTACCTAGGGCGTCTCTTTTACGTTCAGGCATGCAAAAGAATAAGGTAGGGAATTCTATGCAATCACAAAACAAGGCTGACTCAACCAAATCAAACCTATTAATTTCTAGCAAACAAAAAGCATGATGGCTCCACTTAGATTGTTTCTAGACCAGATTCTATTCTTTCGAAAAGGAACTCGTTACAATCTGCAAACCCCTCTGGAATCAATCCGAGTCAAAGTAAGTTGAATAGAGGCGAGGGAATCTCGGTGGAGCTTTGATACCCAAAGGCCTCACCGGTATTATAAGGCGGCGCAGTCACGCATTCAACTCACAGAAACCATCATGAACTTCGAAGTATGCTCAAAAGAGTAAACAATATTTTTCGAACGACTTTCCTATTAAGCTCGTTACCCTATAGGTCTCATTGTAGTCAAAATTTTAGGCTTAGGTTCGCGTTTAGTTTCTTTTTCCTAAGGCGGGCAAGAAGAGAACGGTGATGAAATCCGAACCCTTATCTTGTATGGCCAGTCCTTGCCCTTTACTAGGAAATTAAATCAGCCGTTTTCAAGTCCTCAACATATATGCAAACGAAGGAATACAGTAAACCCGCTGACAGGGGATTCGCGGGTGTTTCGAAAAACTTACCTCCGTACCAGACGGGCGAAGAACCGATGAAGTCGACTCGGGCCACAACTCCTATGTCATGTACGAACCCGAGGGGCCGAGGCGATATCGTAATCGCCGTCCTTCTCTGCACACAGTTTATATTTAAACTACCCTTCCGTAGGGTTTATAAATAATGTCCCAAAGTTTAAAGTCCAAAGTGTCCAAAAAGAAAAGAAAAATTATAAAAATAATAAAACCTAATACAGTTTTTTTTTAATAAGGAAAAATAAACAATACCCTAAGAAATAAAATAACTAAAAGAAACTGTCTTCTTTTCCGTTTTTTTCGCTTTAATCTTTCGCTCCGAGTCTTTATGCTTTAAGATCCAGTCTTTACGAAATCACCAAACTCCTTGGCTCAATTTTCTTTATGATCCAAAACCTGTAGACAAAAGATAAATACCCAAAAACGTAAAAAAGAACAAAAATAATAAAAACCTAACAAAATAAAAGAAAAATAAGTCTAAAACCCTAAAAGCAAATCCGTGTCGGCGGCGCCAAAAATTGATGTATTTTATAGATAGCGGTAAAAGTGGTTCGATTCTCAGACTTGCGAAGGATAAAATATAGACTAAAATTCTAAAACTAAAATAGAAAAGTCACTAATAATTATAGCAAACACTGACAAAGTTGATATCAATATTAAAAGACAACTGAGGCTAAGATTCAACTTTTTCCCAAGTTCAAAGTGATTTAATCCAATCTTTATATTTATGCAATTTTCTCGTTCAATTTGATTCTAAAATATTGCAACAAGTAGATTTTCAAAAGCAATAATTGTAAATATCAAGTATGAAGCATCAAAAGTCTATAAACTAAGCATACTTCATCAAAATAGATCACAATCACTCAAGTAAAAATCATATTCAATTATAGCTCAAGGAAAATAATCATAATAATAATTGCAATAAATAGATGAAATAGAATATACCACTTCTTGTTGGAAAAATAGCTTCCTCTGTCGCCTCAGCAATGGGGGTTTATCTCCTTGTATTAATCATGATCTTAAAATATTTGTTTATGGCTCAAAAGATGATTAAAAGGATGAAAAGTAATAACACAGCCGATTTGCAACAACATGAGTGTGTTACAGAATCTCTGTTACAAAGGAGAAATAGTAGCTAAAGACTTTAGGCAATCACAGTTGATAAACGATAAATAGGTTTTGCTATTGAATAGCGATATTTGTCTGCGACAGTTGTTTGTGCGTCTTATGTTCTTCGTGTTCTAGGTATTGCAGCAGCAGAAAAAAAACTTCAACTTGTGATTTCAGCTTTCTGTTCTCTCCTAAACTTCCCCAAAGTGTACGTAACCCTTCCTTGACCTATCCCTACTCCTTTTATATCCCACAGGTCGATTAAACCTCAAGAAATCTTCGGTTATTCTTATTTTTCCTCCACCTCAAGTCTTGGGATTTCTTTCCCTGCTAAATCTTCTTTACGCTTTTAGATGAGCCGTATACACTCCAAATAGGCTAGAGAAATATTCTATCTCGAATTAAACCCAACAGAATCATGTAACTGCCATATATAAACTCACAAGACCCCGTAATATCTTCTCTTCCTCTGTTTTGATTGATTCGAAGATTTGTTGCTATTTTTGCGAATCTGAGACACATACCAATCCTGTTTTGATGAATCAACTGAATCCCAATCCATCTCCACGTCAAACTCCGACTAAAACTAAGCCTAATCAGGAACAGAACCCGATAAACTTCCGAGCCTCTGTTTGCTTCTCCCGGCTTATATAGCCCAATTCGTTTGGTCCAATCCCTTGTACCAACTCTGTTATGCTCCAAGAAGTCCATCCCAAAAGAAATATGTAGTTGAATCTCTCCAAATCAGCCAAGAAATCCAACTCCAAATGTTGCTTCGCTGCTGCATTAATTCCCGCCAAAAAGAACTCGTTTTAATTGTGAAGAAGAAGAGGCGCCCCCTATCCAGCGTAGGGGTGCCGATAGCAGTTGTCCAGGGGGTGCCCTGGTGGTGCCCCTTATCTAAAGTCTGGGTGCCAAAATCACTTCCTCCGGGTGCTTTGGACAACTTTTCGAGCCGATTTTTCCAAAAATGTTTATTGGCCAAAAATACCTACACACACATAAAACACCATAATAAGTACAAAAATGAGCACTATCAATATATAGAATCGAGACAAATTAGACACAAAAATGTGTCTATCACCGAACATGTGAATGTATCTCTGTGGCGTGCTTTTGGAGTCTTCGATGCACATGTACGGCTTCGTGTTGAGAAATTCCCGCGGCTCGTAAAACTTCGACAGTAATGTTGAAATCATAAATAACCTGGTTGAGGGGGGGGGGGGGGGGGGAGGGGGTGAAAACGCCCCGTGCTGGTAGGCCCCATGTGTAACCTATTTTCATTGCATCGCCTTGAATCCACGTCCACGGGATTTGATACAAGATTATTGTACTCTTCTAGTTGCGACGCTGGGATGCTCAGAAATTACATGATGAAGTATTCTGGATAGTGAAGTGGTAGGAATGAGAGAGTTATGTTGTTTATCATGGCTCCCTCTGTTTCTTCAAGAAAATGTTTCAGCCGCGTCTCTGGAGTTATCTCATGAGTCTTTGATGGTCGTTGGGATGGATTGCGATGAGCAGTCCCCAGTTCTTTAGTTTCTGAAGTTGTTTTCCTCTGAGCATGCTTGGGATCCTCCGCGGCCTCGTAAAGTGTTGAAGGCGTCTTCTAGACAGAGAGGTGGTGATAATCTTGCGTTATACCCTTGAAGAGTAAATGACCTTGTTGTGGCTATGGCCTTTTCGTTGACTGTGTCTTCTGAGCTTTGACAGTGAAGGGATTCCGTGTATATCCTCAGTCCCCAAGTATGTTTTACATGTCTTCATATTTGTAGCGATTGCTGCTGCGGTGAAGCTCTGGCTGGTATCAACAAATGAGTGGCAACAGTTCTTGGTAGCAGATGTAATCAGAAGAGACTACATTGTCGTGGTAACAAAGTAGGTTAGCTGGAATTGTATGGGCATCCATGGAAGTAAAAGGATTGTTAGAGCATAGCTCGGTCGACCTCGCATGCTTGCTATATCAAGCATATTTGTCAATATTAGTGATCAAAACTATAAGTCTTGATTTCTAGCCTATTAGCTAAGTCTTGGACTAGGATAGGAAAAGTGTAGTTGAGTTCAAGGACTTCATGGCGATTCAATGACAACGACGAAGATCTACACAAGGAACCGTGGAACTTCATCAACAAAATGGTATGTGAAGACTTGAACTTATCTATCACTAAAAAGTCTATTTATTCTATCTCCTACTTCTTATGAGACAAAAGTCGTATGCTATATAGACTAGATCATACACATTTGATATTTCGAGATGAGTATTCAATGCTTATCTTTTTCTCGAAATCATGTGTTGGTAAAGCGTTTCGCTTTGATCAGGTTTATCTTCACCTAGTGACGAAAGTCATGAAAAGTTTCAATCACTTTGAGAATTGCTCTGACGTGAATCGGTCTGTGAATAACGGATATATAGCGTCCTCTGAGAATGTCTCAATGGTTGGAATGAGAGTTTAGATTACACAACCATGTAGTCCTTGAACCGAAGTTTTTGAACTTTGTTGATCAAGAGAAATCGGCAGGATTGTGGAATTGGCGTTGCCAAGTCCGCGAACTCAGTTTGCAGATTCAGTCCGCGAACTGACGGAAGTTTTCATACCAAAAATTTCTGTTGGGATTTCCAAAACTCGTTTGTGTTCTAAGTCCGCGAACCCAGTCCGCAAAGAGGAATCCTTTGCGTAGCAGCAGGGTATGGAGGCTGGTGATGATGGACATGTGATGTCTTGTATTTTCCACGGTTCTCCAAGATGCGTTCCAAATCTTCCCGAGTAATGAAATTTGATGATTCCTTCGCTGATGGATCGTCTGCAGCTTTGTGGACTTCATCATCATCTACTATATGAATTCGAATTACCTCGGGATTAGCGTCTGAGGACTTTTCCTTCTCTTTTCCTTTTCCTTGGGTCTTCCCTGACATTGTATCAGTGAGAGCCTTCAGTTCATTAATAGCTCCTTCTGTGTTGTAGCCATATCGGTTTGATTCTTAGAAAGAGTCTCTTGCACTTTGATGAGATCAGCAATAGTAGGTGGTGGATTTCCTCTGACTTCCTCAGGGTGTCGACCGAATAAAGGATGACCTTCCGCGTTGACATGAGGGGGAGTAACATCACCACCGCCAATGTTGGAGATCGGAATTGTTTCTGGGATGTCTTGATCGTCGTTGTTGTTGCTAGTGCTAGCACCGTTGAAATTCGTAGTTGAGTCTGACCTAAGATCAACCATCTTTGTGAAATCGTGAGATTGCAACCGATAGAATGATCTCCCACTGTGGTCGCCAATCTGTATATGGGGAAAAATGATTTGCTGGTTTTTAAGGAATTGAGGAGACGACCGTACGGAGGAGACTCCTCGAACCGGGCGAAATGTTAAACCTCACACAGATGCACCGCTGCAAAGGGGGTGCTTTAGGTTCGAGAGATCAATCTGTAGTACTCCGGCCTAAATCAAGACAATGACCGTTCTAGAGTAAATTCGGTCACAAGAGAGGATGGGTTGATCTGTAGGAGGGAAGCTGAGAAATGTGTGGAATCAATGGTAATCAAAGATTGTGGGTGTGTGAATTCTGAATACGATAAGCTCTGAGTGATTGAAATTGGTCAATTGAGAGTAGTTACTCAATTGATGAGTTGATGATCTCGTGTTGTCAGTTTGACGTGAGATTGATGATACTGATGATGCCGATGATTCAATCATGATTCAGAGACTTATTTATATTGCTGGAATTTTAGACACCATGACCCCATGAAGTGTGGCAGTTGATGGAATCAAGGAGTGGGGAAGTGGAGATCGTGTTTGAAACCAGTTGCTCAACGTGTGGATACTTGGTCGATTTTCCACCCACTACCTCGTGAATTCCTTCAACTGATTGCACGACTTTCTCACATTCCATCGTGTGTTTGAATACACGTGCCGTAGACCGCCATACCAAAACCTTAAGTGATATCCTACCAAAGTGACACGATTGATGTCTCGTGGTTTGTTAGTCAATTGATGACTTCGTGGTTTGATGGGACGATGAGTCCAAGTAGTTGCTGAGTTGAACATGATGTTCTGAAACTCATGAATTGAACATATCATGAGACAGAGATATAGTTCTTACGATGAAGTGAGCAAGTATTGCTCATTCGATAGATCGTTGAATATTGATTGTTGAACCAATATTCCTTGGTTTGAGCAAATATTTATAATCTGAGCAAGTGTTGCTCATGTGATGAATTGTTGAATATTTGATCGTCTGAGCATGTATTGCTCATCTGATGGATTATTGGCAGTGTAAAAAAAATATTAATTAGAGTACTGGTCGTTGAACCGAGCATAATTAATAAAATTAATGACCATGAGGTCGTCATAAAATTATTAAGGTTGGAATCTGGAATGATGATTCTTGGATTCAGAAACCCTAATTTGATCAATTCATGGTTCGACAGAAGTTTAACCATGGGACGAAGAAGGGAGCGACTACATGGGACCATGGATCAACCATGTAGTGTCCATATGCTCACGTGAGAAAATACAAAGAACTCCTGAATAGTTGACGATTTGTTGGTGAAAGAATGATTAAATGTTGGTTCAATCATTTATTCGAAAATGCTCGTCTGAGCCTTAGGTGAGAAAACCTAATTAATTATGACGGAGTGAGGGACCGACCATGGGGTCATGAAACCGGCCCTGGGTAGTCACGTGACCGCCTTATGATCACTTTATGAAAATCCAAAGTGTTTGGAAGAGTCTTGGACCTAATACGTGCAATTGTGCAAATTAGGTCAAAACTGTGAAACTTGATGGGACCGGCTTCTGTAAGCCAAAGAGCTAATCTTGGTCGGTCAAGATAGCGTGCACGTGTCCCCAAGGCGTCCGCGTCTCAGTCCTGAGAATTTTGATATTTTCTGACGTGCAATTGAGCATCCATTCGAGGAAATATGCCAAAATTAGGGTTTCGACGAAACTGAGGAAAACACCATGAGATGATGAAAAATAATTATAAAATAAGGAATGAGGAGGCGTTGGACCGCCTTGATCAAGGCATGGTCGGCCGGTACTGACCACAGTCTCGTGGTGCCTTTTCCTTAATTTTATAATATTTTGATGATTTTATGAAAAATTCATGAATTTTGAGAAATTTGATGAATTTAGGGAGTTTCCATGAATTGAAGGAGTTTTCATGAGTTCAAGGAAGCAAAAAATATTAAAATAATAAAAACAAGGGCGTGACCGTGGAAGACATGGTCGGATGGCTTTGGCCGGACCCACGAGTTTCCCTAATTTTTGTGTATTTTTCATGTATTTTTGATGAATTGAGGGAATTTTTCCTAATTTGAGAGAAACACCATGAAATCAAGGAATTTGATGAATTCAAGGAAAACTAATAATAAAATAATAAAACAAAGGGGCATGTGGGACCGGCTAGGGCATGGCCGGCCGACCAAGGCCCGATCCCACAATTTTTCATAATTTATTTTATTTTATTATTATTTGATGATTTGTGCAAAAATACCATGAAATCAAGGAGTTTTTTCATGAAATTAGAGAAATAATAATAATAATAATAATAATAATAATAATAATAATAATAATAATAAAATAATAAGGAACCGTGGGGTGTGGGGCCGGTTGGGACCAAGGCATGGCCGGTTGGCCAATGGTCACGCCCCACACTCCTTTCCTTAATTTTATATTATTTTTTATGGATTTATGGAAGTACCATGAAACCGAGGAGTTTCCTCGAGACGAAGGAGATTTGATAAAATGAGAGAATTTTCATCAAATCATGGAAAATAATAAAAATGCATTAAAAATATAAAACTGGCGTGGGATTGACCACGACACGGTCGGTCGGTCGTGTGTCCGTGCTCCCAGCACCCTGGTCAATATTTTTAATTATTTATTATTTTCTTCTCTATTTTGCATAGGTTCATCGTTTCGTTGTATTTTTGAAATACTCGTTCGTGTGGTGACTGTTAGTGTATCGTCGTTAAATACACCTTCACCATTTGAATCGGGGCTTACTTAGAGGTAGCTCAG
This sequence comes from Papaver somniferum, assembly GCF_003573695.1. Taxonomy (NCBI): domain Eukaryota; kingdom Viridiplantae; phylum Streptophyta; class Magnoliopsida; order Ranunculales; family Papaveraceae; genus Papaver; species Papaver somniferum. The sequence continues at coordinate 132,300,740 of NC_039364.1, forward strand.
ACGCCCAGTTGTTGATTATTTATTACTAATTGCGGAATTCGGTGGAGAATAATTCACAAAACTGAGTAATAAGATGTTTATTATTAATTCATAAGATCAGCTGAGGATTCGACTATGAATTCAGAATAATAAATTGAGCATTACCATTCCATGGGATCGTAGATTCGACCATAGAATCAAAGTAATTAAGATTTATCTATTACCATTTATGAGACCAGTTGTGGATTCGATCATGAAATCGGAGTAATGAGATAATATAGTTATTGCTATTCTATGAGATCAAGCCGTGGATTCGATCATATAATCAGAACAATTGTTATTGCCATTCCATGGGACCAGTCGTGGATTCGACCATGAAATAGGAGAAATTGTTATTGCCATTCCATGGGACCAGTCGTGGATTCGACCATGAAATAGGAGCAATAATAGATTATTCTGGGAATTCAGTAGTGAATGTCATGGAAAAATTAATCTTAATTAGGAATAATTAACTTTGTGGCTCTATATTAGCAGAGCAAGCTATCTAGGAGCATTAATTATCCCGATATGAGCTTGTCGGTAAGTCATACCCTTTATATAGTCAGGGTAAACTTGTTGTTTGTTCCTGAAGACGTTATCGCTCTATACTAGCAGAGCAAGCTGTCTAGGAGCCGTCTATCTCGTGATACTATATAGAAATAATCACTGAAAGTATTCAGTATTCATGAGATATGTTGTTGTCCAGTCGTGAGACTACATATCTACATGTACTCTGAGAGAAAGTACTCTCCGTTGAGAATTCGATGAGAGACCCGTGTCTCGATACTCACGCCTGATTGCTGAATCAGAGCTTCGTATAATTATGAGTTTATGATTTTAGCCTTTGTCGAAAATCCACCATCTACATTTAGTCCCCTGCTTACTGAGGAAAGCTATGTTCCTCAGTCAGCATTAAATGGTGATTTTCCTGCCATAAATAACAATACCAGTAATTGAACTTAGTCGTAAGTTAAGACGTTACCGGATTCCGATAGTATGAGCAAACCATGACTTGACGAGGACCTCAGTGTCATGATTAGAGCCTCACCTGATGACCATGAATTGGTGCTGAACCGCTGGTTTGGACGACGAGTCCTTGGTCGGTTAGGATTCGTGGGCCGGGTCCGATAAGGAAATCCCAATTTTAGGAATAGATGCTCGTTCGTTCGTTAGTTTAAGGAACAAACAAAATAGACATGAGTCTAATGATATAAAACTTTGTCTATGAGCTTTCACAAAAACCGAAGTTTTATTTTTAAATATGTGAGATTTTACAAAGTAGAATAAACTCTCGTTTCAAAGGTGGATGCTCGTACGAGAGAAAAGTTTTTTTTTTTGAATAGACGTGCGTCTGTTAATAAAATTTTGTCTATGAGCTTTCATGAAAAAATTTATTTTCAATATGTGAGCGTTCACAAATTTTTGAAAATATACTCTCGCTTCAAAGACATAAGCTCGGGTGAGGGAGTAAAAATATACATATATGTTTTTCAAATTTACGTGAGTTTCACGTTAAATATTTACGTATTTTGTAAAATCAAGTTTTGATTTTGAACAACTGTTGAAAGTAAACAATTATACATGGTGAATTAATGTCTGTGGGTTTTTACAATTGTAGAATGGACGTCTGTCCAATTTTTGAAAAACCAGTGGATGTTCACTCAGTAAAAATTTTCGTGGGTTGTTCATGGTTTTATGAAAAGCAAGTCATGATTTTGAATAATGAATTTTGTTCGTCTTTGCAGGTTTGAAGGAGCAAACGAATTCTCGAGATTGTAATCACTATAGCTAGTGAAATTGTAAATAGGTAAGAGTTGGATGGTTACCATTTTGGTAGACTCTGAAGTGAGCACATTTATCCCATTGATTCATTGTTCTGCCGAAGCCTGCACTTTGTATGAACGATGTGCTGAAGTAGCCACTTTGCGAGAATGACTAACTCCCAATGATACATCCAAAGATAGTGTTTCCATAGTAAGAAATGGTACTTCTGGAACCTCTCAATGATGGTGAGAGATCCTTTATACTGGATTGTACTCCTGGTTATTTCATTAGCTTTACCATAAAATGATCGTGTAGTGAGATCCTGGATCAATGCAGACTCCATGGAAATGGAAGAAAGTCTACGGGAGTGGAGAACCCAGAAGTAAGGACTACATGATGTTATCAAATGACGTGTAGTCCCCAGCCGTTTCTTTGGTGAGTTGTTAGCGCTCCTTGTGTCATGACTTTGCCCGTGCAATTAGGATCATGAGATCAAGGTTTGTTAATTCTTTTCATACTTTTGCTCCATCGATTGACGGTCTTCAACTTGTTCTCGGGTAAACAATTCATGAATCCAGCACTGATGGAGAAGTCGATGTAAGTACCCTTTTTCGTGCAGGTGACCGTGGCATCTCCTTGAATGAAATAATAATAATTTTTGTTGATGCCCAGGAAGAAATCATTGTATATAAGCATTATGTTGATGAAGTGTGCTCTTCTTTGGGAATGAAGATAATGGAGTTGCCAAAGGAGATTCCAGCATTGCCGAGCCCTCAAACGGTTTAGAGACTCCCCTAGTAAGTATATCTCATGTGACCTCTTCATAGAAGTATGAAATTGCTGATTTGTGAGGGAATGAATGAAAACCCATGTGAATACACGAGTAATTTTGCCGAAATACGTCACCAAGAAATTTCATACTTCATCCTTTTAGTAAAACGTTGTAGAATCCTCGTTTGGGGTCAGATATTCGACATCTGCATATGTATCCTCAAGCCCAGGAAATTTCCAAGCTTTAACAAAGAAGATTTTTGAGTTTCGAGCATGTTTAGGATCCGAAATCGACGAAACAGTAAACTTCCAGGAGACCTTCAGAAAATTTACAGCTGTCATGTGGTCCAATGTTTTGGCCATAACTCTTCGCTCGTTTCTCCAATTGTTGTGATTTTGGATATGTTGTAGAGGACATCCATACGAAGAGAACGGTATATGACCCATCCCTAGATTCTTCACCAATTGCTCCCAGATCGTCGGTTTGTACAGGACAGTGTAAAATTATCTCAGACGTCATGTTGTAAAACACTCTTGTTGCGTCTTTAGACCATTCGCTTGTGTCTTGAACGGTTGATAAAGGATTCTAATGTCATTGATTCGTTTGAGATCAGTACCCCTTGATTTATATATGAGCATGGTGCTTGCAGTGCCATCTTGCTTCTGTCAGTCGTAGAAATATCACTTCTGAAATCCTGGTCACGGGACCATAGCCGAGGTTGCTCTCGAGAGGGGATGATGTAATGACCATGGTTTCGTGTCCCGGTGGTAGAATTACCTTTATGATGAATGATTAGCACATGAGATTCTGGTGCCACGAGTCTTGGACTGTGAAGCTGATCGTCATGATCAGTGGACCGTCAATCCCCAATATTTTGTTAAATCTCTGTCTTTCGGCTTCCTTTCTTCTGTCAATACCTAGATAGAGGACCCTGGTAGAAAAATTGATGTAAAGACCTAGGTGGTCGAAATTGGAGGTACCTTGATGAAGGACTTAGCGAAAAGACCTGGTGGACACCGATCGACCGTGGAAGTTATAAATCCCGTCCATGAATCTCTGATTGCGCGTTGTATGCTCTGGAAGATGTAGAAACCTCATACAACGTCGGAATTAGATGCTTGACCCCAAATTTTGAAGCTAAGAGACTGAGTTATCACATGAGAAAAGAATCACTCAATTTGGAGTTGTAGAGGTCATCCAATGAAGCGTTCACATTTGTAATTTGTAATCCCGTACAAATTTTTCAGATTTCGTAGACCTGACGGTAAAGGCCGTATCTTTAAGCTCGTATGTACGATTGATGCGCCCTTTTGGTATGTTGTAGAAGAGACATAGAAAAACATCTTTAGTCAAGGAAGAATTTTCTCATTCCTCACCCATTGGTACGTTTTTGCAAACCCATGGCCTGGAGTGTGTTGTATCTCATTTGTAGAGGTGATGAGAACATCTTGTGGAAGACTTTGGGTTATGCCCACCAGACGTGCCAGCTTTGGGAAGACTTTCATGTGAGCATGTTATCAGGTATGAACATCTTGATATGAATCATTGGTTCTTAGAGAAGTCCGCTTCATGTGTAACACTTCGGAGAATGATTAGTTGATGAATCCCTGAGGATGTTGCTCCTGAGACCGTTGTTGGTGCTGAGACCATGAATGATTATGATCCAGAGATCCTTGTCGATGCTGAGATCATGGATGGTGTTCCTCTAGAGATTATTGTTAATGTTGATACCGTGGTTGAAGTTGCTCCAAAAACCGAAAAGCCTAGAACCATGATTATAGATATAATCCTTGCTCCTTCATCCAGTGAGCCTTTTAAATTTACGAACTAGTTGATGAGTTGAGCGTCCGTAAGATCAAGGTGTACTGAGAGTTCAACATGAATGCTCCTGAAAGCATAACTTTACCACGAACTGGCTTTGTCAGTGAGTCGACATTGTTGTAGTAGATAGCATCAGCAGTCTTCATACTGGATGTGATTGGTGAAGAGACAAAATTCCTCAATCATGCGGGGCTTGTGATGTAGAGAAATCCCGTTGACGAGGCTTCATGAATAACCTCAAGTTGCCCATTGTATATTGAAGGAGTTGGTGACATTCATGTATGAATGATGTTGCATCTGCTTCAAAAGTCTTATAATGATATAATGAAGACTTATCGAATGTAGTGTCGATCGTGCAAGTGTTGAATCAGTGTCGAGATATTTGTGTTGAAGCCAGAGGCGCCATTATCGAAGGTGTACTCTTTGATTGGGAGTACAATTTTGAAGGCTTCTTAGATGTTTGAGCGTTGAAGCTTCATACCCCTTGAGTATGTCTTAGGTTTGATCGTCTGGGCCCGACTATCTTCTGTTGATTCAGCATTCCTTTAGTTGTAGCAGTGGGATTCAACACTTGTGCAGAAATCAGAGATTTCTAATTTTGTGGCACACATGGACACTCCTGCAAGGCTATGTAGAAACTCCCAAAGTGTTCTTTGCCGTGTTTGGACATCATCTCAGCAATGAACGTCTAGTGCTCGATTCGGAGAAATGTCAGATTCAACCACTTGGAAAAATACTAATGCGGTGAAGTTACCATTCATAACGTCTTGCAGAGTTCCTAGCAGAATTAAGTCCCCATGCTAGGATAGCATGTGAGGAAATAAATGACGTAGACACGGGAGGAGTGAGACTTGCCTGAGTATGGAACCTCTTGATGAATGTGTATGCATATTTTGCAGGTTCTTGCTTCAATCTCGTCAAAGTTCGAAATTCCTCCAAGTGCTCTGATGATGGGATGCCGTAAAATCTTATGGATCAGAAATTTCTTCGTTGGAGAGATGTGCAACCAAAGACGCTTTGTCATCATGGATCCACGCATGTCTGAAGAACATGTCATATTCTGGATCATCCCGATTATGTGAAACTTGGTTCCTGTCCAGGTTAAGCTTATGTCCACCTTGAGAGTGATGTAGCCATAAGTATTTCCGAGCGTTCCTTCAAGATCTATGATTGAGATGGGAGCATGAGTAGCTCCTTTTCGAGTGATGCCTGTGGATCCGATGGTTTTCAGCGGAATGTTGTTGATGGCGGTGTCAGCATCGATCAACGTTCTTCCAAATTCGTTTCTTCTGAGATTGAGTGTGGTAAGCAGTCCCCAGTCGAATATCTCTTGATCTGTGGCTGGAGGCTCAAGAAGTATTTCCGGAATGAACTTCTTGACACGATGTGGTTCAGTGCTGTGAACATGTCTCTCCTTTGTGCCTTCGATATATATAGCAATCCACGTTCGACCAAGGATTGAACTGCCTCTTTGATAGGTTGTTCAGAGAGTCGAGGCATTGATTGGGAGAGGATATGTGTACTCCTTCATTCCCCAGTTGAATCTTGTGTAGATCAACCTTCTCTTTGAAGATGTGCTTCAAAATATTGCAGTTACTTGTCGGGTGATTGATGAATCCATGAAGGTGACAGTACCTAGGATTCTCCATCTTGCTTCAGTTGGCTCTGTTTGATGAACATCAAGTTGATTGTATCATCTTGAACCCAGACTTCGGGTAACTCGGTCACTTTAGGGAGGTTTGAGTCTGTCCGATCATTTCCCGTTTGTTGATGCTAGGTCGAGGTTTGTGCATCTTGGTTATCCTTCCTTTGTGCTTTTGAAGGAGCTGAGGTATGCTTGCATGGCAGTTCGACTTTTCGTTTGCTCCCTTCTGCAATAGTTTGTGGAATATTGGAGCTTGTAGTGTTTGTTGATCATATGTCTGCTACCTCGAGCGCCTCGTGGTTCTTCAGCCTTTGTAGCTTTTGTTCTTTCCAGTAAAGCGGGCGCAGTAGTTGCCGATCTCTTCGCCGCTTCATGAAGCTTTGAGAAGGTCTGGAAAAGAAGATTTTCCAATAAAGCTCTGTAGACCTGGATTATGCCGTTGATACACAAGTCTACAGTTACTGCTCTGTGACGTTTGATCATGACAGTCCAGGGCCTGGACTGTGAATCTTTTCACGTAGTCATTGGGATGTTCGTCGTTCTTCTCTTGGAAGAGGAATCCTTTGCGTAGCAGCAGGGTATGGAGGATGGTGATGATGGACATGTGATGTCTTGTATTTTCCACGGTTCTCCAAGATGTGTTCCAAATCTTCCCGAGTAATGAAATTTGATGATTCCTTCGCTGATGGATCGTCTGCAGCTTTGCGGACTTCATCATCATCTACTATATGAATTGGAATTACCTCAGGATCAGCGTCTGTGGACTTTTCCTTTTCTTTTCCTTTTTCTTGGGTCTTCCCTGACATTGTATCAGTGAGAGCCTTCAGTTCATTAATAAATCCTTCTGTGTTGTAGCCATATCGGTTTGATTCTTTGCAAGAGTCTCTTGCACTTTGATGAATCAACAATAGTAGGTGGTGGATTTCCTTTGACTTCCTCAGGGTGTCGACCGAATAAAGGATGACCTTCCGCGTTGACATGAGGGGGAGTAACATCACCACCTCCAATATTGGAGACCGGAATTGTTTTCGGGATGTCTTGATCGTCGTTGTTGTTGCTAGTGCTAGCACCGTTGAATTCGTAGTTGAGCCTGACCTAAGATCAACCATCTTTGTGAAATCGTGAGATTGCAACCGAGAGAATGATCTCCCACTGTGATCGCCAATCGGTAGATGGGGAAAAACGATTTGCTGGTTTTTAAGGAATTGAGGAGACGACCATACGGAGGAGACTCCTCGAACCGAGCGAAATGTTAAACCTCACACAGATGCACCGCTGCAAAGGGGGTGCTTTAGATTCGAGAGATCAATCTGTAGTACTCCGGCCTAAATCAAGACAATGACCGTTCCAGAGTAAATTCAGTCACAAGAGAGGATGGGTTGATCTGTAGGAGGAAAGCTGAGAAATGTGTGGAATCAATGGTAATCAAAGATTGTGGGTGTGTGAATTCTGAATACGATAAGCTCTGAGTGATTGAAATTGGTCAATTGAGAGTAGTTGCTCAATTGATGAGTTGATGATCTCGTGTTGTCAGTCTGACGTGATATTGATGATACTGATGATGCCGATGATTCAATCATGATTCAGAGACTTATTTATATTGCTGGAATTTTAGAAACCATGACCCCATGAAGTGTGACAGTTGATGTAATCAAGGAGTGGGGAAGTGGAGATCGTGTTTGAAACCAGTTGCTCAACGTGTGGAGACTTGGTCGATTTTCCACCCACTACCTCGTGAATTCCTTCAACTGATTGCACGACTTACTCACATTCCATCGTGTGTTTGAACACACGTGACGTAGACCGCCCAAACCAAAACCTTAAGTGATATCCCCCCAAAGTGACACGATTGACGTCTCGTGGTTTGTTAGTCAATTGATGACTTCGTGGTTTGATGGGACGATGAGTCCATGTAGTTGCTGAGTTGAACATGATGTTCTGAAACTCATGAATTGAACATGTCATGAGACAGAGGTATAGTTCTTACGATGAAGTGATCAAGTATTTCTCATTCGATGGATCGTTGAATATTGATTGTTGAACCAATATTCCTTGGTTAGAGAAAATATTTATCATCTGATCAAGTGTTTCTCATGTTATGAATTGTTGAATATTTGATCGTCTGAGCATGTGTTGCTCATCTGATGGATTATTGGCAGCGTACCAAAAATATTAATTAGAATACTGGTCGTTGAACCGAGCATAATTAATAAAATTAATGACCATGAGGTCGTCGTAAAATTATTAAGGTTGGAATCTGGAATGATTATCCTTGGATTCAGAAACCCTAATTTGATCAATTAATGATCAATTCATGGTTCATCAGAAGTTTAACCATGGGATGAAGGAGGGAGCGACTACATGGGACCATGGATCAACCATGTAGTTTCCATATTCTCACGTGAGCAAATACAAAGAACTCCTGAAGAGTTGACGATTTGTTGGTGAAAGAATGATTAAATGCTGGTTCAATCATTTATTCGAAAATGCTCGTCAGAGCCTTAGGTGAGAAAACCTAATTAATTATGACGGCGTGAGGGACCGACCATGGGATCATGAACCCGGCCCTGGGTAGTCACATGACCGCCTGGTGATCACTTTATGAAAATCCAAAGTGTTTGGAAGAGTCTTGGACCTAATACGTGCAATTGTGCAAATTAGGTCAAAACTGTGAAACTTGATGGGACCGGCTTCTGTAAGCCAAAGATCTAATCTTGGTCGGTCAAGATAGCGTGATCGTGTCCCCAAGGCGTCCGCGTCTCAGTCCTGAGAATTTTGTTATTTTCTGACGTGCAATTGAGCATCCATTCGAGAAAATATGCCAAAATTAGGGTTTCGACGAAACTGAGGAAAACACCATGAGATGATGAAAAATAATTATAAAATAAGGAATGAGGAGGCGTGGGACCGCCATGGTCAAGGCATGGTCGGCCGGTCGTGACCACGATCCCGTGGTCCCTTTTCCTTAATTTTATAATATTTTGATGATTTTATGAAAAATTCATGAATTTTGAGAAATTTGATGAATTTAGGGAGTTTCCATGAATTGAAGGAGTTTTCATGAGTTCAAGGAAGCAAAAAATATTAAAATAATAAAAACAAGGGCATGTGGGACCGTGGAAGGCATGGTCGGACGGCTTTGGCCTGTCCCACGAGTTTCCCTAATTTTTGTGTATTTTTCATGTATTTTTGATGAATTGAGGGAATTTTTCTTAATTTGAGAGAAACACCATGAAATCAAGGAATTTGATGAATTCAAGGAAAAATAATAATAAAATAATAAAACAAAGGAGCGTGTGGGACCGGCTAGGGCATGGCCGACCGGCCAAGGCCCGGTCCCACAAGTTTTCATAATTTATTTTTTTTATTATTATTTGATGATTTGTGCAAAAATACCATGAAATCAAGGAGTTTTTCATGAAATTAGAGAAATAATAATAATAAAATAATAAGGAACTATGGGGTGTGGGGCCGGTTGGGACCAAGGCATGGCTGGTTGGCCAATGGTCACGCCCCACAATCCTTTCCTTAATTTTATATTATTTTTTATGGATTTATGGAAGTACCATGAAACCGAGGAGTTTCCTCGAGACGAAGGAGATTTGATAAAATGAGAGAATTTTCATCAAATCATGGAAAATAATAAAAATGCATTAAAAATATAAAACTAGCGTGGAATGACCATGACTCGGTCGGTCATGTGTTCGTGCTCCCAGCACCCTGGTCAATATTTTTAATTATTTATTATTTTCTTCTCTATTTTGCATAGGTTCATCGTTTCGTTGTATTTTTGAAATACTCGTTCGTGCGGTGACTGTTAGTGTATCGTTGTTGAATACACCTTCACCATTTGAATCGGGGATTACTTAGAGGTAGCTCAGACACCCAGTTGTTGATTATTTATTACTAATTGTGGAATTCGGTGGAGAATAATTCACAAAACTGAGTAATAAGATGTTTATTATTAATTCATAAGATCAGCTGAGGATTCGACTACGAATTCAAGATAATAAAGTGAGCATTACCATTCCATGGGATCGTAGATTCGACCATAGAATCGGAGTAATTAAGATTTATCTATTACCATTTATGAGACCAGTTGTGGATTCGATCATGAAATCGGAGTAATGAGATAATATAGTTATTGCTATTCTATGAGATCAAGTCGTGGATTTGATCATAGAATCAGAACAATTGTTATTGCCATTCTATGGGACCAGTCGTGGATTCGACCATGGAATAGGATCAATTGTTATTGCCATTCTATGGGACCAGTCGTGGATTCAACCATGGAATAGGAGCAATAATAGATTATTCTGGGAATTCGGTAGTGAATGTCACAGCAGAATTAATCTTAATTAGGAGTAATTAACTTTGTGGCTCTATACTAGCAGAGCAAGCTATCTAGGAGCATTAATTATCCCGATATGAGCTTGTCCGTAAGTCATATCCTTTATATAGTCAGGGTAAACTTGTTGTTTGTTCCTGAAGACGTTATCGCTCTATACTAGCAGAGCAAGCTGTCTAGGAGCCGTCTATCTCGTGATACTATATAAAAATAATCACTGAAAGTATTTAGTATTCATGAGATATGCCGTTGTCCAGTCGTGAGACTACATATCTACATGTACTCTGAGAGAAAGTACTCTCCGTTGAGAATTCGATGAGAGACCCGTGTCTCGATACTCATGCCTGATTGCTGAATCAGAGCTTCGTATAATTATGAGTTTATGATTTTAGCCTTTGTCGAAAATCCACCATCTACACAACTATATTCCATTCCGAAGTTAGTTTGCAGTAGGCTAATATCTGTAGCGGCTTAATACAGTGTGTATTCAATCTGGACTAACAACCGGGGTTTTTCTGCATTTGCGGTTTCCTCGTTAACAAAATTTCTGGTATCTGTGTTATTTCTTTTCCCATTGTATTTTTATATAATTGAAATAGTACAGGTTGTGCGTTAAGATCATCAATTGGAAATCCAACCTTTGGTTGTTGATTGATATTGATTGATCCTTGGATATTGGTCTTTGGTACCGTCCAAGTTATTACTTGTGTTTGATTAAAAAGACTCGCTATTGTTTTAGCTTGAGTATTAATCAAAACAAGTGAGAGATATTAACTCCTTGAGATACTTTATTCTAGATTGAGTCTGACTGTCTAGTTTATTCTCTAGCAAAGTATTTCGGAGTTAGTCCATACAGATTGCCTAAACTAAATATTGGGTGGTGTTGTTAGACCCCCTCTTTTTCAATTGGTATCAGAGCAGGCAAACACGTTTAAGACCTTACAAGTCTGTGTTTGTAGCGATCTGAGTCTGTGGACAGAATCTCTTACGCATACCAAAATTCCTCCTAAAGCGTTCGGCTATACCAGTTGTCTCGGAAATACCTCAAAGGATCACTCCTTAGTTGATTTTTCCAAATACCGAGGTAGGAAGACTGTCACATCATGTATTCTGTCAGCGCTGGAAAAGATGTAAGCCGACAGCGCTGGAAGGACGCAAGCTGTCAGCGCTGGGAAGATGCAAGCTGCCGGCGCTGACTTGTCAGCGCTGGGAAGATGTAAGTTGTTAGCGCTGGATCGGCTTGGAATGGGAGATGGCTTTGCGTAGACGCTGGCTTGACATGAACGCTGTCTTAGCGTGGCGCGGACTTGTTCTTGCGGGCCCAGTTGCCTCTTTCCATACGTAGCTCAAATAGGAAATCCTTTCCTTATTCAAATTCCAAAAGTGCCTATGAAAGGGGTTGGCTCTCCTTTTTATCTCGTATCTTTGTTCTCACGTCCTGGTGTTAGCGGTAGCGCGGTAGCAATAAAGTGGGCAAGCATATTCCAGCTATGTACTCCAGCGTTTCTCTTTCAATTCGTTTTCTTGTTTTCTTGTGTTGGTGCAAACCCTACCCATAGGTATGCCTTCCATAAATTTGTAGAAATATTGTTCTTCTGAACTGGTGTAAACCCTATTCGTGGCATGCCTTTCATAAACTTGTAGAAATACTTCATCATAAACAATTCCTCTTCGAATATCACCGTCGGCTACCTCATAAATAGTGACGTGAAGGGTAATCATTATTATGCAAAGTAGGCACGTACGGGTAGGTGACTGTTTTTTTTTGAAAGGCAAACAAAGCGCCTGGTTTGTGGTTTGATTTGAATTGATAGATAACCGTTATCTATAAGGGTTTTGGATTATTCTTCTTGGAATGAATTGTTTTAGAATAATGTTGTCTTGGTTTCGATTGCAAGTGACGCAAAAATCCTAGGAAAACGATGGAACCGTGAGCGTTGCGTGTCAGTAGAGAGCATGGGATGAAACATAACACGGCTATCGGTTTTATCATTCCCGTGAAAACTTGAAGTAGTAAACCATGTATTTTGTCTAAGCAGGACTTACTCAGTTTTTCGGATCTCCTGGCGAAAAAATGAATCTTCCGGGTGTAAGTCCGAGTTTTGTGGGAAGCACCGCCGTGACTTTGGAAAGTCCCCAGTCGTCAATCCATGGTCGGATCGTTTTCTTATAACCTCTGGGAAGTCCCCAGTCATCCCTTGTCGTGTCATGACTGGTGATTGGGCCGTCCAGTAACCGAGTCGTGGATCCATGATCCAAACGCTTGCTTTCGCCACCTTGGAAGTCCCCAGTCATCCCTTGCCGTGTCATGTCTGGTAACTAAGTCGTCGATCCCTGAGCGGATCGTTTGCTTCTACCACCTTGATGTCTGGGTTGAAGTATGATATCGGGAGTCGGAAATTGATATTGTAACCGAGAGATTGATCTCCCACTGTGGTCGCCAATTGTTTGAGGGTGAAAACCGTATCTGCTGGTTTCGGTAATTTTGTGTGTTGTGGGTGAGAAACGAGATTAAACCCTAAACAATGTACTGCAAGGGAGTACTTTAGATTCGAGAGATCAATCTGTACAAGTCCGGACTAAACCAAGAAATGGCCGTTACAGACTTGCTTCGGTCACAAAGTGAAGGAGAAGGGTTGGTTTTGGGGAGGGAAGCGAAGAGAGTGTTGAGACCAGAATAGTTGATTATGGAAGAGTAGTTGTTTGACTTGTATCAGAAAGTGAAAGCTAACAGATGGGAAATCTAACAAGTGATTTCTGAGTGTTGTGTGCTCCTGACCAAAACTTGTCGTTCGGTGGAAATAGGTAAGGTCTATTTATACAAGTCGAAGTGAAACGTACTCTGGTCTCGTAAGAAATAGAAACAGATGAGTAAATGGGAGGAGGTGGTAACCGGTAACGCCTGGAACTGATGTTCCATAATGAAGGAAAGCGTTTCACCATTACTCTATGTATTTACTAACCGCCTCATTCTTATGACACTGTCTTGTAACGGGCGTAGTGTACGCCGCACGCTGTAAATCGCCAAACCAATACCCTAATGAGCATCCCCCAGTTTGTGACATGTGTTGATGTCTCGAGTGTTTTCGTGGAAAACATGTAGCATGTTGCTGTTGTTTGGCAAGTTGAGCTTGGGAGACTTGCCGGCTCGGTGGTGACCCTCGACCCCGTCGAGATTTTGCATCTTGAGAGGAAGGGTATCCGTTGATTATTGCAACCCTTCGTTGATCATGAAAGCATGGCCGACATGGCTTTGACATAGTTTAGGCGTGGCCAAGCTAGGATTTTAGCATAGTTTAGGCGCGGCCAAAAGTAGGGTTTTGGCATAGTTTGGGTGCAGCCAAAATTAGGGCTTGGCGTTGGGAAAAGGTTGCCACGCGTTAGCTGGTGACCTTGGACGTCTAAGATCTACATCTCATATGGAAGGATGGCCGTTGATTGTTGCAACCCTTCGTTTTGGCAGCCAACGACACGAAGGAAAGACTGGAATGGTTTTGGCACAACAGTGCGGTTGGCATGGTTGACATGCCTTGGCGCGGAGATGTGGATGGCACGGCGTGTCATTGGCACATGCGGCATGGTTGGCATGCCTTGGGGCGGAGATGCTGCACGGCATGCTATTGGCACATGTGGCATGGTTGGCATGCCTTGGCGCGGAAGGTTGCACGGCATGCCATTGGCACATGTGGTGCGATTGGCGTGGTTGGCATTCCTTGGGTGGCGAACTTGGACGGTTGAGATCTGCATCTCAGATGGAAGGGTGGTCGTTGATTGTTGCAACCTTTCGTTTGGCAACCAGCGGCATGGTTTAGGGCCGGCATAGTTTTGGCATAATGTAGGCGCGGCCAAAATTAGGGTCTTGGTAAAACCGTGATGTTTGGCTTTGGGCCGCCAGTTTCCATGCGTTTGGTGGCGAACTTGGATGGCTGAGATCGGCATCTCAGATGGAAGGGTGGTTGTTGATTGTTGCAACCCTTCGTTTGGCAGCCATTGGCATGGTTTAGGGCCGGCATGGCTTTGGCATAGTGTAGGCGCGACCAAAATTAGGGTCTTGGTAAAACCGTGATGTTTGGATTTGGGCCGCAAGTTGTCATGCGTTTGGTGGCGAACTTGGACGGCTGAGATCCGCATCTCAGATGGAAGGGTGGCCGTTGATTATTGCAACCCTTTGTTTGTAAGCCTGCGGCATGGTTTAGGGCCGACATGGCTTTGTCATAATGTAGGGTCGACCAAAATTAGGGTTTTGGTAAAACCGTGATGTTTGGCTTTGGGCCGCAAGTTTCTATGCGTTTGGTGGCGAACTTGGACGGCTGAGATCCGCATCTCAGATGGAAGGGTGGTCGTTGATTGTTGCAACCCCTCTTTTGGCAGCCGTCGACATGGTTTAGGGCCGACATGGCTTTGGCATAGTGTAGGCGCGGCCAACATTAGGGTTTGGTGCAAACCGTGACGTTTGGCCTTGGGCCGCAAGTTGTCTTGCGTTTGGTGGCGAACTTGGACGGCTGAGATCTGCATCTCAGATGGAAGGGTGGTCGTTGATTGTTGCAACCCTTCGTTTGGCAGCAAGAGACATGGTTTAGGGCCGGCATGGCTTTGGCATAGTGTAGGCGCGACCAAAATTAGGGTTTGGTGCAAACCGTGATGTTTGGCCTTGGGCCGCAAGTTTCCATGCGTTTGGTGGCGAACTTGGACGACTGGGATCTGCATCTCAGATGGAAGGGTGGCCGTTGATTTTTGCAACCCTTTGTTTGGTAGCCAGCGGCATGGTTTAGGGCCGACATGGCTTTGGCATAGTGTAGGCGAGGCCAAAATTAGGGTTTGGCGCAAACCGTGATGGTTGGACTTGGGCCACAAGTTGCTATGCGTTTGGTGGCGAACTTGGACGGCTGAGATCTGCATCTCAGATGGAAGGGTGGCCGTTGATTGTTGCAACCCTTCGTTTGGAAGCCAGCGGCATGGTTTAGGGCCGGCATGTCTTTGGCATAGTGTAGGCGCGGCCAAAATTAGGGTTTGGTGCAAACCGTGATGTTTGGCCTTGGGCCGCAAGTTGCCATGCATTTGGTGGAGAACTTGGACGGCTGAGATCTGCATCTCAGATGGAAGGGTGGCCGTTGATTATTGCAACCCTTCGTTTGGCAGCCAGCGACATGGTTTGCCATTGGCACGGTGGTGCGGCTGGCATGCTGGTATGCCTTGGCGCGGAGACGTGGCTGGCATGGTTTGTTATCGGCACGGTGGTGCGGCTGGCATGCCCTGGCGCGGAGGCGTGGCTGGCATGGTTTTCCATTGATTCAATAAATGCGCTAGTGGTCATAGGGACGTCATGTCAGACGTATGGTTTTACGATTTTAACCCTAAGCTAAAAACCACCATCAACAAAAACATAATCCCAGAAAACATTCATCTGTTTGTTACAACTTGAACATATACCGTATTCCAATATTTTATTTGAAAATGTAATTTCTTGAATACAAATGTATTCCTATCCAAAATTTTATATATCAACGTTTATGACTCATACATACAAAAGCATAAATTCGCATGTAATGTGTATGTTATTTTCGTTTTCGAGATTTTATTAAATTCTTTGAGAAAATATATTTTTTAATTTAATTTTTTTCGTTGTGTAATATTTTTTATATAAAAATCCAAAACAATTTTTATTTTTTTCTCATAATTTAGAATCTGACATTAATTGATATCCTGATAAAAACACAGGTATATATTTGAAGTAAAAAAGGATATACTTGTGCATCTTGAATCGAATTTGGATGTTTTACGGTAATTCTGAATTTCTGCCGCCGACAACAAATGTAGTGTCGCAACCAAGGATCTTTCGCGCGTCAAATGTTGTGTCTTTTAAATTGTGTTTTACCATAATGGACGAAAGAGTATTCCCATCCCACCAAGATTATCTCACAAAAAGATAACTAGACGAGCCACTGCTAATCGGATGATTCATTTTAATCACCCATATACAGTGTTATTATATATCTTATTGAAGTTTTTGAGGTTTTGTTCTTTTAAATCTTGTTTTTAAATTATTTGTTAATGTTTTTGTGTAGTATAGTTTAAGTTTTTATGTTTCTTATTTTTTTTATCTCTTACAAATTCTTATATCCTTCATCCTCTGATTTTTGTCGCATATTTCCTCTTCTGAGTTTTATATAATCATCAAGAATTAATTTTTTGTTGTATAACACTTTTCTTATTTTACCAGTTGTTGTTAGAGCATTGCTCCGTTGGTATGTCAAGGTCAGTTATGATATTTTAGTATCAAAACTCAATTAGAGTGGCTTGATTAAAATTACTAGAGTTAACTTCGTTTAGGCTAGACTAAAAAGTCTAGGAATGTCGAGACATACAAGTATTACTCTGAAGACCTGAAGAACGTGAAGACGTAACGACTACGACGAAGACATCATCCTTCCACTTGAGGTTAGTAGTACTGACTTGACTTGTTTCCATTCCTATCATTTCTTTCAAGTTGTTTAAGATTGAAAACATAACATGCGAGGTTATATATATGATACTCTAGTATTAGACTTGGTCATATTAGTATGATCAAAGTGTCAAGTAAGTATGTAAATTACGAAGTATAACGTTTATCTTTTGAACTTCGTAAATGCGACATCAACATAATCTATGTAACTTGTTACTTGATTGTGCAGTGAACTTAGGGTTGATTTCATGTCTAGAAAACTATGTATTATTTCATGAGTTTAAGGAAGTAGAGATACAAACTTGTTTCGTAGTTGAAAGAAATCAATGGGATTATGGTCCGGTTTCATTAAAGATCAATTGATAGACCAATCCTTACCTAAGGTGGAAAGTAAGGTGAAACCGATCCCTACTTGTGTCGGGAGTCAAGGTTGAACCTATCCCTACCTCTACCGAGAGTCAATGTGTGATCGATCCCTACTTATGTCGGGAGTCAAGGTGTGACCAATCCCTACCTGATTATTTTTATAAAGTAGACCTGATTTCATAGGCAAAATCGATTTCCATTATTTACACACTTTAGGGTTTGTGTCAGTTTAGAGTTATGGTTTGCTAGATGTCGACATAATGTGAACATGTACATAATTCTTATCATTGATTGTTCAAAGATATTTCTTGATACTCAAGGTGATGATCCCAAACCGAAATATTGGAAAATATTTTAATTAATATTTTCAAATTATATGTTTTTGATTTTCCAGCAATTAAAACATATCTTTAGAAAAACTATATTAGTTAAGTGCAAAACTAATATTAGATATTTTCTAGAGAGAGATTTCGGAATTACAGGTTGGATATTAGTTGGAAATATGAAAGCCAACATTAGGTACTTTATTTCATATCTTAAGAATCTTTAAATTTTGGATTTTCCCTTTCGTCCAAACAACCTTGGTCTATAAATAGTGAAGTTTGTTATTCTTGCAAATATCCTTAGCCAAAAAAACGTCATTGTTTCCAGCGGAGCCGAATACTAGTATTACTTGTAACACTATACCAGAGAGCTAAGTACCCTAATTAGAAGAAATCTCTTACATTCGCTCATTTAGAGACTTCTGTGGGATCAAGAAGCTCTAGCAAGTACCGCTGGTGGGAAACTAGACAAGAACATTGTTATTTTAGTTTTCGATTATTGATTTGATTGACTAACGGTTGTTGAAACTTTGATTGCACCTTGTTTGATTTCTCTTCAGAACCTTCTCTTCTGACATAAGGTTGCTCAAACTAGATCAAAGTATCGACGAGATCTTCAAAACTGTTTTTAGACGTGAAGACAACTTGTGATCATCCATTGTTAACAGACTCTGCTCTGTGTATGATCGACCATAAGTGGAATCAAGTTTTGTATGCAGGTACAATTGAATATTTGAATACAACAAGATTGTTTTGATTGGTTTCGCATCTTGTGATATTAAATTAGGCACATATCTTAATTGGTTGAGATCCGACTAAGATCAAATTTATCTTTGGTAGATTTGATCAAGTAGTCGTATAGATCGACAACTATAATTTGGTGGTATTCTTCAATATCCTAATATGATAACTTCTGAATCTAGATCTGATTATTTCGGATTCTTATTGATCTTACCCGACAAAGGAATTTACTTGTTAAACAGAAGATCCTTTGTCAATACTCAACGTATCTTTATTCCTAATGATTAATAGAGTGGTTACCAAATAGCTTTGTTGCTTTACTGTTTGGAAGATGATCTAAAAGAGTTGAGTGCTTAAGACTTTACATCAGTAAAACAACTCAAGATAGTGATTTCTATCTTGGGATTCATGTGTGTTGGCCAGACGGTTGTAAGCGCAGGGATAATGAGGGAACTAAGTAAGTAGGGGTAGATTACTTGGTCTCAACTATACGAATTTGGCTTTGTTCTTTAGATAGTGGCTTAATTATGAGAGTATTCAAAACTGTACTAGGTCCCGGGGTTTTTCAGCATTTGCGGTTTCCTCATTAACAAAATATTATTATGTGATTTACTTTTACTTTCCGAAATTATAATTGTTTTATTATAATTAAAAGTAAATACACTAGTACGTTAATCCAAGACACTTGATATTGATCTTATAGTGTATCGGTTTCATATCGTCACTGTTATCAAGTATATATCTTTTTGTTGTATTGTCTCGACTTTGTCCATAGACGATCACACTTATAGGTTGAAAACGAAAAGGTTGTGGTGCACCTGGGTACCCTCGTCATTTCGATTGGTATCAGAGCAGGCAAACACGAAAAGGTCTAACAATCTTTGTTTGGTGCGATCCAACCTATAAGGCATGAGTCAGAATAAAAGTAAAGGAAAACCTAAAAAGGACCCAGTTAACATATCATAAGACTTTGGAAGTTTTGATTTTAAAAAATGCTTAGAAGGGATATCCTCATCGATCTCTACCGGCTTATTTGAAAATATCTCTGAATACTCTCAATGATCTTGATCTTGAAAACCCTTCCGTAGTAGATGAAAAGTTTGTTGATCATGTGAGTATAAAAACTTCTGAGATAATAGTTGGGTCTGGCTTCAAAATCCCAATGAAGTCTTTAAGTCGTTAACCTATAATGGTTTTAGGAAAAACCTATCTAGGTTAAAGAAGAATCAACTCTAGTCGCAACTAGTATCACACATGAGGTGTGGGGATTAGGTTTCCCAGTTGCTAGAGTTATACCTTATATAGTCTTCAAATCAGGGTTTGCAATCAATGTTACCTTGGCAACAAAGCATTCAATATTCACCGTTAGATGAAAACCTGATTAGATTCAAGCTAATATCTTTCAACCGTTAGACTGAACTTAGCTTGTTACACATAAATGAAATATGCTATCATTTAGATATGGGTAACGGTACCTAAACGTGTACACATGGTTGGCTCAACAATAGTTAACCGAAGTTAGCCATATGAACACTTTCATGTCAACCTTGTTCATCTTAATCACAACTAGTTCAAATGACTCAAATGAAACTACTTATAGAGTTGTTCAATTGTTTATATTCTCATAGAAGTATACAAGACACAATTGAAGCAAAATCGATTTTGATTCACTTGAATCAATTCATGAATATTATATCCACGGTTTGCAAAAGATTGCATTCCTTATTATATAAATGTATTTTTTCATGAACAAACCGATTTTAGAACTTAACCCACTCAAGTATGCAAACGGGTACGCATACTTAGAGTTCCATACTTGGTATGTCGGTCAGTATGCGAACGGATACACATACTGTCGTTCACGACCGAACTCAGTTGAATTAATATGCAAACGGGTACGCATACTAAATTCCCGAACTTGAATTGTTAAGCCAGTACGCATAAGGGTATGCATACTAAGTTTCAGGACTTCAACTGTTAAACCAGTACGCATACGGGTATGCATACTATGGTTCCCGGACTTGGAGTAACTTGCAACAATTAGCATACAAGTACGCATACTGTGATATATCTAATCAATGGATAATTGTTCTAAACTCTATTTTAATCATTGAAACATTCTTAGAAGACGGGAATAGTTGTCTCACACAAACTATTAGCTTCAAAGCAATTTTCAAGTGATCGAATGATCAATACGAAACATTCTGAGTCTACATCAAATGACTGTCTCACACAAACCATGTAAGATGTTACCAGGCAATTTTCACATGATCATCTTTTGACTTTCGTCAAGAATAAAAGATGAACTTGGTTAAATCGAAAGCTTACCAACACATATTTCAAGAAATATGTAAGCGAGTTAAACTCAGCTCGAAATATCAAATGTTTATAAAATAAATTATATATAGCTACACGACTTTTATCCCAATAAGAGATAGAATAGAAATGGACTTCTGAGTGATAGATCAGTTCAAGTCTCCACATACCTTTTGTTGATGAAGTTCCACAAGCTCCCCTTAGTAGTTCTTCATCTTCAATCGATGAACGTCGTGAAGTCTAAAGCTCAACTACACATTCTATCATAATCCGAGACATAGCTATAAGTAGACTAGAAATCAAGACTTATAGTTTTGACAACTAAACTTGACAAACAAGCTTGAGATAGCAACTCTTGTGAGTTCGACCGAGCGGTGCTCTAACAAGTAGCACCTACCTCAAATTCTCCTTGCTCGTCTTGCTGCTGATCCTAATTGTTGTTGATTACTTCGTTACTGATGATGTTGTTGGTGCTCACCCTAATATTTCCAACAAAGGAAGGTCATTCATATTGGGTTAAATTTTGAAGTTCATGGAAGTCACACCTAAAACTAGAATTCACACCCGCATAAGAAAATAAAAACGACGAAAGACAAGAGGAAACATTGAAGTACTTACTTGATCGGTGGTTTGTAAAAATAAATAAATATAAAATACGATGAGTGAAGGAGGAAAAAATACATGCCCGTCGACCGATGGAAGGAAAGGAAGTTCGCTCGTCTAATTGATTGACGGACAAAGGAAGTCATCGCTCCCCTTTTATACATCGAGTGGACCTATCCAACTCGGAAGAGGAAAGAGCTCTTATTTTCTTATATGGGCGAATAGGCCAATGGCCAGTCAGTCGGACTTGGGTCCTGGTCTTCATAGCTCAGTAATACTGGCCCTCATTCAAGTTCGGGTTGCTGCACAGAGCCTCTGCCTCAAAAGCTCGGTTGCTACTTACCTGGTAACATTCAATAACCCAACTATAAATTTTATTCTTTTATTCTATCACCATCTAGTGCTTACCCGGCAACAATGTCACCCTTACATTCTAAGCAAGGGACTTAATTTTGATGGTGGTTTTTAGTTCAGGGCTAAAAATGTGAAACCTTAAATTTATGTGCATTTTTTCTGCAAAGAAATAGAGCCATTTAAATCCGATGAGCGCCTACGCCCCTTTGCTTACGTATGTACTAAGCAATTCAGTATATTTATATAAAAAATTTAATTAGTGTTAGAGCATTGCTCGGTCGAACTCGCATGCGTTGCTATCTCAAGCATGTTTGTCAATGTTAGTGATCAAAACTGTAAGTATTGATTTCTAGTCTACTATAGATAAGGTCTCGGACTAGGATAGAAAGTATAGTTGAGCTCAATAACTCCATGCCAATCATCATACAATACGAAGGACTACTTAAGGAACCGGTGGATCTTCATCGACTAAAAGGTATGTGGAGACTTGAACTTATCTATCACTCAAAAGTCTATTTATCTCCTATCTTGAGACAAAATTCGTTTTGCTATATAGACTTAGATTATACACATTTGCTATTTCGAGCCGAGTTTATCTCGCCTATCTATTTCTCGAAATATGTGTTGGTAAGCTTTCGCTTTAACCAAGTTCATCTTTACCTAGTGACGAAAGTCATGACAAGTTTCAATCACTTTGGAAATTGCTTACTTTGACGAAAAATAGTTTGTGAATAACAACTATAGAATATCAATGTCCTCTAAGAATGTTCCAATGATTGAAATGAGAGTTTAGATTATATAAGCATTATTGTGGAAACACATATATGTATAAGTCCTTATTCCTTGAACCGAAGTTTGCGAACTTTGTTGATCAAGAGAAACGAAATGTGGTGTGATCCAAGTCCGCGAACTCAGTCCGCGAACCGGCGAAAGTTCTCGACTCGAGAATTTCTGCTGGAGTTTGTGAACTCCTTCCGTGAACTTAAGTCCGCGAACCCAGTCCACGAACTTGAGTAGGTTATATCTAAAAACGATGTTTGTGAACTTATTCTTATATAAACTAAGGAATGCAAATTGCAAACCGTGGCTATATAGTTCATGAAATGATTCGAGTGAATCAAATCGTTTTTGCTTCGATTGTGTCTTGTGTAGTTATATAAGATTTCCTTGCAATTGAGCAACTCTCTAACTAGTTCATTTGAGTCACTTGAACTAGTTATGGTGAAGAAGAATATGGTTGATATGAAAGTGATAATATGGCTAACCATTTGGTTGACTATTGTTGAACCAATAAATGTACAAGTTTGGGTATGGTTACACAAACCTAGAAACGTGCATTTCATTTGTGTGTAACAAGCTAGTTTTCGATCTAACGGTTGAAAGATATTAGCTTGAATCTAAATCAGGTTTTCATCTAACGATGAATATTGAATGCTTTGTTACCAAGCTAACATTGATTGCAAACCTTGATTTGAAAGACTATATAAGGGAGAACTCTAGCAATTGGGAAACCTAATCCCCACACCTTCTGTGTGATACTAGTTGTGCTAAGCTAAAGTCGATTATCTTTTAACCTTTGGTTTCTTCTTCTAAACCAGGTTAGCGACTTAAAGACTTCAATGGGATTGTGAAGCCAGACCGATACTACTTTCTCGTAGTTGTGTGATCTGATCTTGCTGTTTCTATCGTACGAGTACAATTGTAATAAGTGGCTTGAGATTTATATCTCTGATAAAGGTAATCACAAACACTTTGTATCATCGTTTGTGATTCCACAATATCTTTTTTCGCTGCGTCGATTAGGATTATTGTGAGGTGATTGATAATACTAGGCTGTTCTTTGGGAATATAAGTCCGGTTTATCAATTGGTTCCTGTTCACCTTGATTTATCAAAAGACGGTACAAAACTCGTAGGTATATTCGTGGGAGACGGATTTATCTATTACCGTAGACTTTTCTGTGTGATACAGATTTGTTTATTAAAGTCTTCGACTTTGGGTCGTAGCAACTCTTAGTTGTGGGTGAGATCATCTAAGGGAATCAAGTACGTAGCATCCTGCTGGAATCAGAGACGCATGAGCATAACTGTACCTTGGATCAGTGTGAGATTGATTGGGGTTCAACTACAGTCCAGACCGAAGTTAATTTGGAGTAGGCTAGTGTCTGTAGCGGCTTAATACAGTGTGTGTTCAATTAAGACTAGGTCCCGGTGTTTTTCTGCATTTGCAGTGTCCTCGTTAACAAAATTCTATGTATTCGTTATTTCTTTTTCGCATTATATTTTGTTATATAATTGAAATATCACAGGTTGTGCATTGTTCAATCAATTAGAATATCCGACCTTTTGGTTGTTGATTTAAATTGATTGACACTTGGATATTGGTCTTTGATACCATCCAAGTTATCTCTCTAGTATTTGATAAAGACTCGCAGATTTCTATTTGCTTGAGTATATATCAAATCGAGAGATTGAGATATAAACTCTTTGATATACTTTTTATCCAGATTGAGTCTGACTGTCTAGCTAGTTGATTCTCTAGAAAGTATATTGGAGTTTGTCCATACAGATTGCTAAGCGAAATATTGGGTGTGGTTGTTGTACCCACGCTTTTTCAATTGGTATCAGAGCAGGCAAACACGTTCAAGACCTCACAAGTCTGTGTTTGTAGCGATCTGACTCTATGGACAGAGGTGTTATCTCAATTAACGTACCACCAGTCTTCGGTGGCTCTAATTACTTATGGTGGAAAGTTGCTATGCGAGCTTTTCTTCAAGCACGTGATTTTCAATCATGGGTATATGTTGTTAATGGCTATAATGCTCCCATCGTGGTAGTTGGATATTTAAACGTTCCCAAGCCTATTGTTGAATACACCCCTTCCGAGATAAATGCTGCAAAGCAAAATTCCGACGGTTTGAATGCCATTATACATGCCATTACCCCAAATCTTCAGCACCATGTGTCAAATTGCACGAGGTCTAAAGATGTGTGGGATATCTTAGAAACCGTATTCGAAGGTAACTCCAGTGAAAAGGAATCTAGGCTTCAAAACCTTAATTCTGATTGGGAAAACCTTCGTATGGTAGATGAAGAAACATTTGATGAGTTTAATCACAAAGTGTCTGAAATTGTTAATGCATCTTTTGCATTGGGTAAGACTATTCCTGAAAAGGACATTGTGATGAAAATTCTCAGATCGCTACCATCTAGATACGACTCTAAGAAGCATGTCATCGTTGAGGGAAATAACCTTGATAATCTCTCCAGAAATACGCTGGTTGAGAATCTTAAGATCCTTGATCATGAACATTCATCCAAAACTAAGGATGTTGCGTTCAAAGCACAAAAGGACACTAAATTACTTTATAAGAGTAAAAAGTGTATATCTCTGAAGATGATCACTCTGAGACAGATTCATCAAATGAATTTCTTGACAAGTCAGTCTCGATGATCACAAGACAGTTTAGGGATCTTCTGTTGAAGAGAAGTAAACGGTTCTCCAGATATAAGCCTAAAGCATCAGTTAAACCTCATAATCGTATTCCTCCTAGAAACAGGGAAACAAATGAAACTGATGATGAGGATATGCCTCAGTGCTTTAAGTGTAAGGGATTTGGTCATTTTGCAAACGAGTTCCCAAATCGTAGAAAATACACTGGGAACAAAGGTCTTGCTGCAACTCTTGATGAAATGTCTGACAACTATGATTCCAATGAAGACGAGAAATCAAGTGTTGCACTTCTTGGTGAAAATATTGACTTTGATAACTGTAGCAATACATACATCAATCTCAATATTCTTTTAGAAGAGAACCCAACTAATCTGGAAGAAAAAATTGATCCATTTCTTGGAAACTCTGTTTGTAATGTTTCAAGTTCCATCATGTGTCTAGCTGCGTGCACATCTCAGAAGCCTGACTTTTATCCTATTTTGATGTGCTCGTATTGTTCTCTAAAGGGTCATGAACTCTCAAGGTGTTACAAGTACAAACACCAATTGAGGCACGTCAACAAACTTCAACGAAGAGCAAATCAATTAGCAAATAAGCTTAAACTTGCTCAGAAGACCGCTGAGGTATGTAGGATTTTATCTTCGTCTAAGAAGTTAGTTTCCAAGGATAAACCAAGACCATTAGAGAAGAGAGTATGGTCGAAACGTTTTGATAGACAGAGGTCTGTGGATTCCTCTCAAGAGGAAAATGGTGGACAAATTGTTGTTCACCACAATGCAACTTGATTGTGTTGTTTTGGAAATATTCTCTCATGTGCCTGATCAAAAGAGACAATTATTTTGTACCTCTCAGGCTTTAGGAAAAGTTTTCTTTCTTCTTTTCTTAGTCTTTGTTCTTTCTTGTCTATCAACAAAGGAGGGTTATTATTGACAATTCTACTCTTTATAGGGTTGTGAGTTGGACGTGTACGAACTTGTTTAAAGGTTTCGAAACCCTATATTCCTTTTTCCTTCCTCAAACCTCTTTTTATCTCAAGACTACTTGTTGAGTTCAAGTTGTGATTTCCTCTCACAAACCCATACGTTATGGATACTCCAAGCATGATGTCTTCTGATGGAAAAGATGTTAATATGATTGTTAAGCCATCAATCATGAAGGAAAAGGAGAAATCTCCGTTATCTCCTACCTTGAAAAGAAAAAGAAGGAATGTGAGGAAGCCAAGAGCCGTTCCTTCAAACTCTTAGAAGTTTTCTGGTGTTCTTGAAGAGTTGAAGGAGATGCAAAAGGAGATTCAAAAAATAAAGACTTTTGTGTATAAGACTCATGAGATTCAGAAGACCATGGTTCGACAACATCAGCCGAGAAGGTTTATTGATATAAAATCCTACCTTAATGAACCTTATGTCCCAATGGCTGTTGACGACAAGGAGTTCGGGGACGATAAAGAATTCTTCAAAGGTCTTATTGCCTAGTAAATCTTCTATTTTCTTGTTTTTTGTTAGAAGAATAACTAGAGTTTGGAATAACCATTATTGTGGTTACACATAGCTATGTCCAACGTTTTCATCTTCTTGTTTTTAGATTTATTGGTTTAAATTCTGAATTTTTTTGGAAGATGATTTTTGTAGTATTAATCTTTATGGTTTTATATATTGCAATATTTTTATGGGATATGTGTGTTTACGTCCGTGAACTTTGACTGTCCCATACAGTAGAAACTCTATAAATTAATACTGTCGGGACCATCAAAATTTATTAATTAAGCGAGATATTAATTAACCGATAAATTAATAATTATTAATTTATAGATAAATTTCATATCAAATAATTAGTTTCTAAACAAACAAGGATAATCCAGAAATAAAATATATATTTCATATAGAAATACAATATGAAATCATTTTACTAACGAACAAAAAATATTTTATATAAATACAATACGAAATCATACTACCGTCACAAACAAATCATAAACACAATATGGCTTCTCATCTTAAAGGTGTTAAAAAATTAATAATGACCGATGAAATTCCCAGAGCATTATGCAAGCACAACAAGGATAATCCAACAACACCGAAAATTCTTACAATGATATGAAAAATTAGAAATAAAATTCAATGAGATACTGATTTTAGTAAAAAAAACAGAAGACAATTAAATCATTTTTCAAAAAGTATTCGTAAATCATTAATGTGTTGACTATATATAATGCATTATTAATTTATATTTCATATGGGGCCTACATAGGTAATCAAAAAAAATATTATCTTATAATTTTAGAGAATTATTAATTTGGCACGTTATCCCCAACTCGGGACCGGACAAAAATATTATATAACAGAGTTTATTAAATAATCGAGTATTAATTAAAAGAGTTTCTACTGTACTTGTCAAAAGTAAAGTCTTTCGTATGTCGATATGCATGTATTGATAAAAGAATAAATAGACTTTTGACAAATACAAAAGTTAAGCCTATTATGTCAATTTTTGATGGAAGATAGGTTAAAATCTTTTGTTTGCAAAGATTATGTCTATTGAATGTCGTTATGCGAATAGTGATGGAAAATAGAATGAATCCTTGTGTATTCCGCAATATTGATCTTCCCTTATCCATATTTTATGTATTACCATGAGGCTCCGCAAAGTGTCTTATGTTGAGCATTAAACGACCAAGTTGATTATTTTTATGATTAGCTATGTTGTTGTTCCATGAGGTACTTTATGTCGAGCATATTCAACTAAATTAATCATCTTGTTTGGTTATTTAGTTGTTTCTCCGTAAGTTTTCTTATGTCGAGCATGACCAATTAAATTGATTACTTTTGTGATTAGTTTGGTTGTGTATTTCAATTAGATTAATTATAGGTTCTCTTGTGATTAATAGTATATTTTTGAGTCTCCATGAGTTCACTTATGTTTGAGCATTTTTCGATTAAATTAATCATGGGTTCTCTTGTGGTTAATTTAATTGAATATTTTGGATTCAAATTCATACTTGTATGTGATTTTTTATATCCAAAGAAATCCTTCTTTTCTTTCGAAATTATGGTCACTCTTGTTGTTCTTTCGGGAATGACATTCTATGGGGGAGAGTTATTAATTGATCTTGTGCTTAATTGCCAAATCTTTGTGGGGAGTGCGGTTGTGGAATATTATAGGGGTCATCTTGTATCTTTACAAACTCCTTGATGAATGCATTTAGCTTCGGCTTTATGATTGCATCTAAATAAGATGATATATTTTTGCTTTCTTTTGGTCAAGAAATGTCTCTTTCGGAAATTTCATTAGGATCCCGTTCTTGTATCTTCGCCAATTTATTGATCAAAAGGGGGAGAATTAATATGTAGTGCACACTACAAATACATATGGTTTTCGGATCATTATGTAAGGGGGAGTGGTTTCCATGTGAGATGGAGTATTGACTAAGGGGGAGTATACATATCACCATAGTATTATTGTTGAAGTTGTGATACAATTGAACTTTGATGTTGTGTAATGATACTATGACCATAGTATTGTTGTTGAAGTTGTGATACAATTGAACTTTGACGCTGTGTAATGATACTGTGACACTATATATCCTATGTTGTGTTCCCAGTTGAACTCTTAGTACTGACATGGTATGACAATTAATGCTCACTCCCATCTGAGTAGCATGAATTTCCCGAAGTGTCAGAATTAAGATGTGCATGAAGGTATTCAATCAGAGGCGCACAGGTTGCGCTAGTGAGACCAAAGCTACGCTGCTCTCCAAGATAAAAAGTAGTGATTTTGTACCAACGTGCAAAATTCTCCAAAATTGATTAATTTTGTGTCAATTCACAAAATTTAATTTTTTGACATGATTTTGTTGATTTACAAAAGTTAGGTTTTTGCCCTAAAACAGAACCTGCATGATATCTCGATCCCTATTGGTCGAGACTAAACCTAGGCAAGCTAGGAAACTTGTCCATCATGGAATCAGTAGGAGTAAAATCCTACCAAAAGTTGGAAAATAAGAAAAGGGAAAAACTGTGACCAATATGGGCAGTGGAAAAAATGGACGTGCCCACGCCACTTGGCCGGTCGGTTTATCCTAGCTGGCGCCTTCCATCACTGACCGACCCTGCCCCATATTGTTGCCTGTCGGCCCCTCTTTCCATTCGACCAATCAAATTGCTTTAAAGCTGCAAGCTCCGCTTTTAATTAAATAGGGAAGTAGGCTGGTCGATACATTTAATTTCTTAAGAAAGTAGATCTTGGTCGCCCAAGTTAGTCGTAAACTAATCACGACTACATGACTTGGCAAGCTCCATTATCTAACCTAGCTCTTGCAAACTCGGTAAAGAAGGCACCGATATGACAACCGGCCGTCCACATGTTCCCTCGACCAATCATATCGCCTCTAACCTACCTGCTTATACTCCAAATTGCTAGCCAAAGTAGGCTAGTCGAGTTGCTTCTTATATTAAGAAAATTAATCTAAACCGTCCAAGTCAGTCGCGGAACGATCACTACCGCATGACTTGGCTGGTCGATTTAACAAGCTTGGCTCCCTCCTGGCACGACCAAACAAGCTCCACAATATCTACCAACATGCGCTCTATTATTCCAGCCAATCAGGACGCTCCTAGCTTACCTTCTTTTTTCTGAATCATTGCCCAAAGTGGGCTAATTGCGCTCCATAAGCGTCTTAATTATGTTAAGCAATAACCATAAACTGTCGCAAATCATCTCCACCACCCAAGTTAACCGGCTGATTTGACCGGCTTAGATTTAATTTGAGCTAACCAATAAGGTGCCATGATGACTACCGGTCATCCCCCCTCCTATGAGGACCGACTACCTCATCCCCGATCTGCTCGAACAACTCCTGACAATCGATCAAACAAGGCCGGTCATACCCCTTTATAAGACCGTGAAATTCGCGACTGGTTTGAGCAGGCTATGAACAATGATGATTTGCATGCATCGATTGTGTTTAAGATGCTTGCTTAACAGCGATGCTTTACATGCATCGATTACAAACGATATTTCATAAATATCGATTTCATGAATAATTTATTATTTAACTTAAAAGCACCATATGCTATTTTTTGAACACTAGCTCACGACAAGTCTCATTCATACAATTTGACTTGTCATTTATGGCCACATGATGTTTAGCTTGCGCGTGATTGGTTGAAATAATTATGTCTTGCAAACAATATCCACTCAACAATTACCATGTAAGACTTATTTTCATTCTTCATGAGACTTGCTCCATATTTTCTATAAAAACACTCGAGACATCAAACATGTCAGAAAACTGGGGATATTCATCAGGGTATTGGTCTGGCGGCTTACAACGTGCACCGTACAACACGCCCATTGTGAGAAAGTGTCAGGAAAGTCGGACAGTTGATAGCAGTAAAGAAGTAGTGGGTGTAAAACCGACCAGTCTTCCCTTCAAAATAGGGACAGTTCTCGCCATTTTTATACGATCCCCACTTCTCCATCACTCAACTACTTCCACTTCTTACGAGATCAAGGTGTTTATTATGACTTGCTATAAATAGATTTTGTCTGTTGAACATCAACATTTATCACCATCACAAGTATTTAGAGAATACAGAGAACTTACAGCTTCCATTTTGCAAGCAATTTCCACTTTCTGAAACAAGTCATAACCAACTATACCTTATAAAATTCATCATTCTCATCTCAACACCTTCTCTGCTTCCCTCCCTAAAATCAATCCTTCCCCTTCATTTTGTGACCGAAACAAGACTGGAACGGCCATTTCTTGGTTTAGGCCAGAATTATACAGATTGATCTCTCGAATCTAAAGTACGCATGTGCAGTACATTTGTTTAGGGTTTAGATTTGTTTCTCATCGACACACCCAATTTACCATTTTTAGCAGAATCAATTTTTACCCTACTACAGTTCCTACTGTAGATTGTTTTGAAAATCTAACAAAAAAAAAACCTCTCCAATTTTTCTTCCCTCGAAAATTAACATTTAATCTGATTTAGTTTTTCACTAAGTATAATATAAACTCACTAATCTAATTATTAGCTAATTAAATTACTAAATAAGGGTTGTTTAGTAATTATGAAAAATATTTAGATAAGAGGCATTTGAACTTACTAATTGGTGACCCGTTTTTGTCCTACTATAATAACCCCTCTATTGGAAAGTGAAGCCCTGTATGAGGTTTCTTTTCTGTCCTAATGCTCTTAAAGCAGTTCCTATGGACTCAACAAACTTGAAGTTTGTTGATTTTGATCCCACTATGGACTCAACAAACATGAAAAATGAATGTACAAACCAACAAATTTGTTGGTTTGTTGAGTGAGATGGAACATGTAGCACGCGCGTGATGTAACACCGAGAGAGCTTGGCACCAACGCTGGCGCTTGATCCAAAAACGCTGGCGCTTGTCCTTGCATCGCCCGTTGTTACTCCACACGCCAACGTCTTTTCTAAAAGCGCCGCGTTTTTCATAAAAGCGCCAACGGCTGGATCTGGACGGTTGAAAACTCTTGTGATCTAACTGAAAAAGCGGGGGTATAACAACCACATCCAATATTTCGCTTAGCAATCTGTATGGACAAACTCCAATATAATTCCAAGAGAATCAACTAGACAGTCAGACTCAATCAATGGAAATATATACAAGAGTTTGTATCTCGATTTCTCAACTCAATCCGCAATCAAATAAATAGGAATTTGCGAGCCCGATTGAATAAGAGAAATAACTTGGATGGTATCACAAACCAATATCCAAGTGTCAATCAATTCAATCAACAACCCAAAGGCCGGATTCAAGAAATGATTGAACCTAACTCACAACCTGTGATATTTCTATTATATAACAAAATATAATGCGTAAAAGAAATAACACAGACACTAAAAATTTTGTTAACGAGGAAACCGCAAATGCAGAAAAACCCCGGGACCTAGTCCAGATTTGAACACCACACTGTATTAAGCCGCTACAGACACTAGCCTACTCCAAGTTAACTTTGGACTAGAATGTAGTTGAGCCCTAAACAATCTCACACTGATCAAGGTACAGTTGCGCTCCTTATGTCTCTGAATCCCAGCAGGACTCTACGCACTTGATTCCCTTATCTGATCTCACCCACAACTAAGAGTTGCTACGACCCAAAGTCGAAGACTTGATAAACAAATCTGTATCACACAGAAAATTCTATTGTATAGATAAATCTGTCTCCCACAGATAAACCTATGAGTTTTGTTCTGTCTTTTGATATATCAAGGTGAACAAGAACCAATTGATATACCCGACTTATATTCCCGAAGAACAGCCTAGAAATATCAATCATCTGACAATACTCTTAATCGTATGGTAGCGAAACAAGATATTGTGGAATCACAAACGATGAGACGAAGATGTTTGTCATTACTTTTTATCTTGCCTATCGGAGAATAAATCTCGATCCAATCTTAAAAAAGATAGTACTCAATCACGATAGAAGATGCAAGATCAGATCATGCAACTACAGAGAAAATAGTTGGGTCTGGCTTCACAATCCCAATGAAGTGTTTAAGTAGTTAACCTACAGGGCTTCGTGAAAAACCTAAGGTTAAAGGAGAATCGAATTTAGTCGTAACTAGTATCACACAGGAGGTGTGGGGATCAGGTTTCCCAGTTGCTAGAGTTCTCTTTTATATAGTCTCCAAATCAGGATTTGCAATCAACGTTAGTAACAAAGCATTCAATATTCACTGTTAGATGAAAACCTTATTAGACTCAAGCTAATATCTTTCAACATTTAGATCGAACTTAGCTTGTTACACACAAATGAAATGTACCCTCATTTAGATATGAGTAACCGTACCTAAACATGGACACCATGTTGGCTCAATAATAGTTAACCGAAGTTAGCCATACGAACACTTTCATATCAACCTTATTCATCTTAACCATAACTAGCTCAAATTACTCAAATGAAACTAGTTCTAGAGTTGTTCAATTGTTTATATTCTCATAGAAATGTACAAGATACAATTGAAGCAAAGTCGATTTTGGTTCACTCGAAACAAGTCATGAACATTATAGCCAAGGTTTGCAAAAGATTGCATTCCTTATTATATAAATGTATTAGTTCATGAAAAAATCGATTTTAGAACATCATCCACTTAGGTGTGCGTACGGGTATGCGTACCTAAGTAGCCGGAATAAGTTTGGGTTTCGCCAGTACGCGAACTGGTACGCATACCATCCAAACTCAGCAGAAATTCCTGGACCTGAACCTTACGCCAGTACGCGTACCGGTTTGCATACCAGGTTCCCGGACTTTCTCAAAACCAACAAGTATGCATACGGGTATGCATACCATGGTTCCCATACATGTATTACATATATGCAAGCACGCATACTATGCTTAAATCCAATTGTTCTAAACTCTATTTCAATCATTGAAACTTTCTTAGAGGATGACAATAGTTGCTTTCACTAACTATTAGCATCAAAGCAATTTTCAAGTTATTGAAATAATCAATACGAAACATTCCGAGTCTACATCAAATGATTGTATCACACAAATCATGTAAGATGTTACCAGGCGAATTTCATATGATCATCTTTTGACTTTCGTCAGGAGTATAAGATGAACTTGGTTAAAGCGAAATCTTACCAACACATACTTCGAGAAATATGTAAGCGAGTTAAATTCAGCTCGAATATCAAATGTGTATAATCGAAGTCTATATAGATATACAACTTTTGTCTCAAATAGGAGATAGAGTAGATGGACTTTTGAGTGATAGATGAGTTTAACTCTCCACATACCTTTTGTTGATGAAGTTCCACAAGCTCCCCTTAGTAGTTCTTCGTCTTCAATTGATGAACGTCGTGAAGTTTAATGCTCAACTACACTTTCTATCCTAATCCGGGACTTAGCTATAAGTAGATTAGAAATCAAGACTTATAGTTTTGGCAACTAAACTTGACAACAAGCTTGAGATAGCAAAGCTTGCGAGTTCGACCGAGCAGTGCTCTAACAATCTCCCCCTTTGTCAATTTTAGTGACAA
Organism: Papaver somniferum; assembly: GCF_003573695.1. Classification (NCBI taxonomy): domain Eukaryota; kingdom Viridiplantae; phylum Streptophyta; class Magnoliopsida; order Ranunculales; family Papaveraceae; genus Papaver; species Papaver somniferum. Next base: position 132,334,731 of record NC_039364.1, read on the forward strand.
AACTATCAATACATATGAAATACAAAATAAATAAACTTTGTAGCTCTCAATCCAACTGCTTCATTTCCTTAGTTCTTCAACACTACTCGAAATCTTCGTCACTTCCAAGTACTCCAATGATTCTAAACGTGTTCAACTCAGCATCATAGTTGTTGAAGATCCGTAACTATAACAATGAGAAAATAGTTGCTCTCAATCATTGTTATACAGTGTCATAGTATTATTACACAATATCAAAGTTAAATTGTATCACAACTTTGACAACAATACTATGGTGATATGTATCACTCCCCCTTAGACAATACGTCATCTCACATGAAAACCACTCCCCCTTATATAATGATCCGTAAACCATATGTGTTTTTAGTGTGAACTACACATTAATTCTCCCCATTTTTGTCAATATAAATTGGCAAAGGTACGTAGTGGGATCCTAATGAAATTTCCATAGAGATACTTCATGACCAAAAGAGAACAACATATCAACTTGTTTAGATGCCATCATATAGCCGAAACTAAATGCATTCATCAAGGATTTTACAAAGATACAAGATAACCCCTACAATATTCCACAACCGGACTCCCCACAAAGATTTGGCAATTGAGCACAAGTTCAATTAAGAACTATCCCCCATAAAATGTCATTCCCGAAGGAACAACAAGAGCGACCTTACTTTTACAAGAAAAGAAGGATTTCTTTGGACATTAACAAATCACATGAAACATGAATTTTGTATCCAAAGTACTCAATTAAATTAATCACAAGAGAACTCATGATTAATTTAATCGGAGATACTCGACATAAGAAAACTTACGGAGCCGCACAATATTTTACACAAAGATGTGGATCAGGGAAGACCAATACCGTGGAATAAACAAAGATTCATTTTATCTCTCATCACTATTTGCATAGAGACATATAATAGACTTAATCTTTGTAAACAAAAGTTCATCCTATCTTCCATCAATATTTGTATAATGACATAATAGGCTTAACTTTTGTTGTCAAAAGTTCATTCAATCTTTTATCAATATTTTCATAATGACATATGAAAGACTTAACTTTTGACATATATGGGACAATCATAGTTCACGGACGCAAACACACATATCCCATAACAAGTTGCAATATATGAAACCATAAAGATTAATACTGCAAAATCATCTTCCAAATAAACTTTAGAATTTAAATAAATAAATCTAAAAACATTGCAAGATGAAAATCGTTGGAAATAGCTATGTGTAATCACAAGAACGACTATTCCAAACCCTAGTTATCCTTCTTAAAACATAACAATAAATTCTCATAAGAAGTTTTCTAGACAAAACAACTCCTAAAGAACATTTCACTTACTTTGAATACTCTTGTCATTTTCCCTATATTCATGAAGCTCATCTTCGATTAAATTAATCCTGGATTCAAGACTATCAATCTTTTCTTCAACTCTTTTGGAAGAAGATTCAAGTTCACTCTTCAAATAACGTACTTGTTCCAAGACGAGGTTCATGGTTAAAGAGAGCTTATCAAAAATAAGAGACAGAAGGATTCCCATCAAGAGAGGAGTCATGTTTGTCGGAGCACATCTCATTCTCAGAAGAATCGGAACGAACCTTCTTAGATGGAAAAAGGACAGTCCAGACATCACTTTCTTTGCTTGAAAGACTAGATGAGGACATGGCAGAAGAGATAAATGAAATGCTCTCATCAAGGAGAAATCTTCATCTTAAAAAGAAGGAAGATATGGGATAAATTTCCAAAAATATCTCTGACCAAAACCCTAACAGAATTTGGATATCCCCAAGAAAAAGTCTTATAAGGAAAACCGTTCAGGAACAGAACCGACTCTTGGCACAATAAACAAAATCGTGCAACAAAACATAAAAAAAAATTATAAAAAATAACAGAGATTTTTCATCAACACCCCCTTGAAGATTGTAGTTCTTGCTCAAGGGAAAAGCAAGAACAATCTTAAACCTTATTAGATATTGTAATTTCCCCAACCCAAAACAGGACGGGATGGTTTCTTACGAGGGGATGAATTATTTGTTATATCTCGTTTCTGGTTTTTCGTCATGGATGAAGGATCACGAGTAGTAATCTTTCTTTCCATCAAAGCTCTGAATACCTTGTTTATTGATTTTCGCAAACTATAAATGGCTTTGGAAATCTTTTCTGAAGGTTTCTTAGGAGATTTCCTTTTCTTCTTCTAAAAACATGGTTTAGCATGATCCTGATTTTCACACACGGGAGGCAAACCATTTGGTACGTCCATGTGTTTTTTTATATCATCCTTTTTGTCAGAGTGATTTGAGAATGACATAGTATCAGGAGTAACTTGCTGATAGTACTTGAAAGAGTTTATCGAAGAAGTTCGACATTTCTTAGTAGAATCACAATTGCGAGAAATAACAATTTCTTGTCTTAGATTAAGCAGTTGATATTCTAGACTTTCTATCCTTTTAATCAATGCTTCATTTTCCAGTTGAAGTTATTCTAGAGAAGTAGAATTGTATATCATGGAATAATCAGAGCTGTTGGAAAGACAAGAATGATTATTAGAAAAGTAGTTAAGAGAACTTTCACGGAAATTTTCCTCAGGACAATAGTCAAGAGTTGCCATCCATGCTTTAGTTAACTCACTAACTTTTTCATCGGGAATTTTGACAGTGTCATGGACACTTCTATAACACTTGGAACAAGTTCCATTATCATAGTTTTTCTGAACTTTTCCATCCTCTTTATTGATTGACTGTGCTCTTTGTTTGGATACTTTCTTTTACTCTGTCTAAGAGTTTTCTTTAACTGTTAAACAAACAATGAAAGAGTTGAATTAAAAAAATTCTCATCCCTTGTATCGATCCTTTTAGGATTTCGAGATTTTTTATCAGGTGCAACAACTGAGTTGCCTAACAAGTGATGTGTCTCTATTTGACGCAATTCAAGATAAAAAAATCTGTAGTTGTCCAACAAGAGTATTTCTGGAAAGAGTGTTAAGGTCATTTCCTTAAACGATGACATGTTTCTTAGAATCGTATTTGGCTGGAAACGATCTGAGAATTTTCATCACAATGTCCTTTTCAGGAATAGTCTTACCCAATGCAAAAGATGCATTGACAATTTCAGACACTTTGTGATTAAACTCATCAAATGAATCCTCATCAGCCATACGAAGGTTTTCTCAATCAGAACATAGGTTTTGAATCCTAGCTTATTTCTCAGAGGAGTTTCCTTCGAATACATCTTCTAAGATATCCCACGCATCTTTAGACCGAGTGCACCTAGTCACATGGTGCTGAAGATCTTGGGTAATGGCATGTATGATAGCATTTAAACTGTCAGAATTTTACTTTGCAGCGAGAATGTCGCTAGGTTCATATCTACCAATATCCTTAGCAATGGAAACACTGTCTACTGTAACCATTGGAGGATCATAGCCATTAACAACATAACCCCATGTTTGAAAATCACGCGCTTGAAGAAAGGAACGCGCGCATAAAAAATTTCCACCATGAGTAATTTGAGCCATCGAAGACTGGTGGTACGTTTATAGAGATAACTCCTATGTCCATATAGTTAGATCGCCACAAACACATATGAAAAAGCGGGGGTCTAACAGCACCACCCAATATTTCGCTTAGCAATCTGTATGGACTAACTCCGAAACACTTACTAGAGAATCAACTAGAAGTCAGACTCAATCTAGATAAAAGTATCTCAAGGAGTTAATATCTCTCTATTGTTTTGATTCACTCAAGCTAATAGAAATCAGCGAGTCTATAATCAAACGCAAGGAATAACTTGGACGATACCAAAGACCAATGTCCAAGAATCAATCAATATCAATCAACAACCAAAGGTCGGATTTCCAATTAATTGATTCAAACGGACAACCTGTATTATTTCAATTATATAAACAAATAGAATGCGAAAATAGAAATAACACAGACACCAGAATTTTGTTAACGAGGAAACCGCAAATGCAGAAAAACCCCGAGACCTAGTCCAGATTGAATACACACTGTATTAAGCCGCTACAGACACTAGCCTACTCCAAGCTAACTTCAGACTGGACTATAGTTGAACCCCAATCAGTCTCCCACTAATCCAAGGTACAGTTGTACTCCCCACGCCTCTGATCCCAGCAGGATACTGCACACTTGATTCCCTTAGTTGATCTCACCCACAACTAATAGTTTCTACGACCCAAAATCGCAGGCTTTAACAATAAACAAATTTGTCTCACACAGACAAGTTTGTCAAAGGATCAATCTGTCTCCCACAGAAAAACCCTAAAGTTTTTGTTACGTCTTTTGATAATAATCAAGGCGAACAGGAACCAATTGATAATCTGGTCTTATATTCCCGAAGAACAGGCTAGATTAATCAATCACCTCACAACAATCTTAATCGTATGGTAGCGAAACAAGATGTCGCGGAATCACAAACAATGGGACGAAGGTGTTTGTGGTTACTTTTATATCTTGCCTATCGGAGAACTCTCACGATCTCAAGCCAATCAATATGATTGTACTATTACGATAGAAGATGCAAGATCAGATCACACAACTACAATAAAAGGAGTATCGGTCTGGCTTCACAATCCCAATGAAGTCTTTAAGTCGTTAACCTGGTTTTAGAAGAAGAAAACCCAAGGTTAAAGGAGAAACGACTCTAGCACGCAGACTAGTATCACACGTAAGGTGTGGGGATTAGTTTGTCACAACACTAGATGTCTTCTTTATATAGCCTTTCAAATCAGGGTTTTGCCTTAGTTACAAAGCAATCAATATTCACCGTTAGATGAAAACCTGATTTAGATTCAAGCTAATATTTCTCAACCGTTAGATCGAAAACTTAGCTTGTCATACACAAATGACTGTACGCTTCTAGGTTTGTTAACCGCACCCAAACGTGTACATCGTTGGTTCAACAATAGTCTACCCAAAGAGGTTAACCATAAGAGCGTTTCATACCAACCATGTTCTTCTTCACCATAACTAGTTCAATTGACTCAAATGAACTAGTTAAGAGAGTTGTTCAATTGCAAGGAAATCTTATGTAAATACACAAGACACAATTGAATCAAAGATGATTTGATTCACTCGAATCAGTTCATGAACTTTAATAGCTATGGTTTGCAAATGCATTCCTTAGTCTTTTAAGATTAAGTTCAGAAATCATCTTTAGATATATAACCTTCTCAAGTTCATAGACTAGGTTCGCGGACTTAAGATACCGGATAGAGTTTAAAAACTCCAACAGAAATTCTCGGGTTCGAGAAATTCACCGGTTCACGGACTGGGTTCGCGGACTTGGCTCACACAAGTAGTTTGTCAACTCCAGCAGAAATTCTCGGGTTTGAGAACTTCGGCAGTTCGCAAACTGAGTTTGCGGACTTGGCACTTGCCATACTTGCGGTTCTCTTGATCAACAAAGTTCGAAAACTTCGGTTCAAGGAATCCATTGGTTATGTAATTTAAACTCTCATTCCAATAATTGAAACATTCTTAGACGACGTTATATAGTTGTTACACTATTTCTCGTCAAAGCAATTTTCAAAGTGATTGAAACATTCATGATGTTAGAGCATTGCTCAGTCAACCTCGCATGCCTTGCTATCTCAAGCATGTCTGTCAATGTTAGTGATCAAAACTATGAGTCTTCATTTCTAGCCTACATAGCTAAGTCTCGAACTAGGATAGAAAAGTGTAGTTGAGCTCAAGGACTTCATGGCGATTCATCATACAACGACGAAGATCTATACAAGGAACCGTGGAACTTCTTCAACAAAAAGGTATGTGGAGACTTGAACTTATCTATCACTCAAAAGTCTATCTATTCTGTCTCTTAATTCTTATGAGACAAAAGTCATATTCTATATAGACTAGATCATACACACTTGACATTTCGAGCTGAGCATTCATTGCTTATCTTTTATCTCGAAATCGTGTGTTGGTAAAGCGTTTCGCTTTGATCAAGTTTATCTTCACCTAGTGATGAAAGTCATGAAAAGTTTCAATCACTTTGAGAATTGCTCTGACGTGAATCGGTCTGTGAATAACTGCTGCATAGCATCCTCTGAGAATGTCTCAATGATTGAAATGAGAGTTTAGAGTACATAACCATGTATTCCTTGAACCGAAGTTTTCGAACTTTGTTGATCAAGAGAAATCGGGAGGATTGTGGAATTGGCTTGCCAAGTCCGCGAACTGACGGAAGTTCTCGATCGAGAATTTCAGCTGGATTTTCCAAAACTCGGTTGTGTGCTAAGTCCGCGAAAACTGGCGGAAGTTCTCTTTCCGAGAGTTTCTGCTGAGTTTGGAAAACTCAACCGATTAACTTAAGTCCGCAAACTTGTTTTTGAACTTAAGAGGTTATGATTCTAAAGATGTGCTCTGAACAAGAAACATTAAATTACTAAGGAATGCTTTATGCAAACCGTGGCTATAATGTTCATGAGCCAATTCAATCGAATCGAATCATCTTTGTTTCAATTGTGTCATGTGTAGTTACATAATATCTCATAGAAATTGAACAACTCTTTAACTAGTTCATTTGAGTCAATTGAACTAGTTATGGTGAAGAAAAACAAGGTTAATATTAAATGCTCATATGGTTAATCTTCTGGGTTACTATGTTGAACCAACATGAACGTACACGTTTGGGCATGGTTTTCACGAACCCAGTAAACGTGTACCCGAGTGTGCGTGACAAGCTAAGTTTTCGATCTAACGGTTGAGAAATATTAGCTTGAATCTAAATCAGGTTTTCATCTAACGGTGAATATAGATTGGTTTGTAACTAAGGCAAAACCCTGATTTGAAGGCTATATAAAGGAGACATCTAGCGTTGAGCAAACCTAATCCCCACACGTCTGTGTGCTACTAGTGCGCTCGCTAGAGTCGATCTTCATTAACCTTTGATTTTCTTCTCTAAAATCAGGTTAACGACTTAAAGAATTCATTGGGATTGTGAAGCCAGACCGATACTACTTTATCGTAGTTGTGTGATCTGATCTTGCATCTTCTATCGTACGAGTACAATTGATTGATTGGCTTGAGATCGTGAGAGTTCTCCGATAGGAAAGATAAAGAAGTCACAAACATCTTCGTCTCACTGTTTGCGATTCCTCGACAATCCGCTTGTGTAGTCAGGAAGGATTGTAGAGAGGTGATTGATTAATCTAGGTTGTTCTTCGGGAATATAAGACCAGATTATCAATTGGTTCCTGTTCACCTTGATTTTATATCTTAAGACGGAACAAAACCTAGGGTTTATCTGTGGGAGGCAGATTTATCCTTTTATATACTTTTTTGTATGAGACATATTTGTTTATTATCAAGTCTGTGATTTAGGGTTACAACAACTCTTTGTTGTGGGTGAGATCAACTAAGGGAATCAAGTGCGCAGTATCCTGCTGGTATCAGAGGCATATGAGTATAACTGTACCTTGTATGAGTGGGATATTGATAGGGGTTCAACTATAGTCCAGTCCGAAGTTAGTTTGCAGTAGGCTAGTCTCTGTGGCTGCTTAATACAATGTGTATTCAATCTGGACTAGGTCCCGGGGTTTTTCTGCATCTGCGGTTTCCTCGTTAACAAACTTCTGGTGTCAGTGTTATTTCTTTTCCGCATTATATTTTATATAATTGAAATAATACAAGTTGTGCGTTCTTGATCATTAATTGGAAATCCAACCTTTGGTTGTTGATTGATATTGATTGATCCTTGGACATTGGTCTTTGGTACCGTCTAAGTATTCCTCGTGTTTTGATTAGGACTCGCTGATTTCCATTAGCTCTAGTAATATCAAAAACAAGAGAGAGATATTAACTCATTGAGATACTTTTATCTAGATTGAGTCTGACTGTCTAGTTGATTCTCTAGCAAAGTATTCCGGATTTAGTCCATACAGATTGCTAATCGAATTATTGGGTGGTGTTTTTAAACCCACGCTTTTTCAATTGGTATCAGAGCAGGAAAACACGTTTAAGACCTAATAAGTCTGTGTTTATAGCGATCTGACTCTATGGACAAAGGTGTTATCTCTATTAACGTACCACCAGTCTTCGATGGCTCCAATTACTTATGGTGGATAATTTATGCGTACTTTTCTTCATTCGCGTGATTTTCAATCATGGGTATATATGGTAAATGGTTATGATGCGCCCGTTGTTATAGATGGAAACGGAACTGTTCCCAAGAATATTGGTGAATATAATGCTGCCGAGATTCTTGCTGCAAAGCAGAATTCTGAAGGGTTAAATGATATCATACATGCCATTGCCCCAAGTCTTCAACACCATGTGTCTAATTGCACTAGGTCTAAAGATGCTTGGGATATCTTAGAAACCGTATTTGAAGGAAACTCCAGTGAAAAGGAAGCTAGGCTTCAAAACCTTAATTCCGATTGGGAGAACCTTCGTATGGCAGATGAAGAAACATTTGATGAGTTTAATGACAAAGTGTCTGAAATTGTTAATGCATCTTTTGCATTGGGTAAGACTATTCCTGAAAAGGACATTGTGATGAAAATTCTCAAATCGCTACCATCTAGATACGAGTCTAAGAAGCATTCCATCGTTGAAGGGAATAACCTCAATAATCTTTCCAGAAACACCTTGGTTGGGAAGCTAAAGATCTTTGACCATGAGCATGCATCCAAAGTCGGTAAGGATGTGGCCTTTAAAGCACTGAAGAGCACTAAATTACTTCCCAAAGGTAAAAGTGTTCATGTCTCTGAGGATGATCAGTCTGAGAATGATTTTTCAGAAGAATACCTTGACAAGTCGGTCTCCTTGATCACAAGACAGTTTAGGGATCTTCTGTTGAACAGAAGTAAACGGTTTTCAAGAGACAAACCTAGGTCATCAGAAAAACCTCACGGTCGCATACCTCCTAAAAATAGGGATGCTGACGAGGCTGATGACGAGGACATGCCTCTGTGCTTTAAGTGTAAGGGTTTTGGACATTTTGCTAACGAATGCCCAAATCGTAGAAAATACAATGGGAACAAAGGTCTAGCTGTAACACTTGATGAAATGTCTGAAACCTATGATTCCGATGAAGATAGGAAATCAAGTGTAGGGCTCCTTGGTGAAAACATCGATTTTGATACTTGTATAAGTACATATATCAACCTCAATGGGTTCGGAGAAGAAGGAAACCCAATCAAGCTGGAAGATTCTCTAACTGGAAACCCTGTCAGTAATGTTTCAGGATCTACTATATGTCTAGCTGCTTGCACATCACAGATGCCTGAATACTATCCAAGTTTGACGTGCTTGTTTTGTTCGATGAAGGGACACGAACTATCAAGGTGTTACAAGTACAAGCACCAAATAAGGCACGCCAGAAAATTTTAATAAAGAGCAGATCGATTAGCAAGGAATCTGAAACTTTCTCAGAAGACCTCCGAGGTATGTAGGATCTTATCTTCGTCTAAGAAGTTGGTTTCCAGGGATAGAGTAAGACCATTTGAAAAGAAAGTATGGACGAATCGTTTTGATAGACAGAAGTCTGAAGATTCCTCCCTTGAGGAAAAAGATGGAAAAATCGTTGTTCATCGCAACACAACTTGATTGTGTTGTTGGGAAAATCTTGTCTCATGTGCCTGATCGAAAAGAGACAAGATTGAGTACTGATTCAGGCTTCAGTAAAGTTTTTTTTTTCTCCTTCTTTTCTTAGATTTGATGTTTTCTGTCTATGAAATAAAAAAAGGGTTATTATCGACAATTCTACTCTTTATAGGGTTTTAGAGTTGGGCGTATACGAACCTGTCTCTAGGTTTCGAACCCTACATTCCTTTTTCCTTTTTGACATCTTATATAAGAGTGCTTGTTGAGTTAAGTGATTCAATCACACAAATCAAGTTGTTTATAATTGTTCTCAAAGCACCATGTCATCAGATGAAAAGGATGTCAACATGATTGTTAAATCTTCAATCAAGGAAAAAGAAAAATCTCCTGTTTCTAAGTCCCTGAAATGAAAAAGAAGGAATACAAGAAATCCCAGGGCTGTACCTTCTAACTATCAGAAGTTTTCCGATGTTCTTGATGAGTTGAAAGAAGTAAGAAAGGAGATTCGTGAAATAAAGCCTTTTGTGTCAAAGTCCTTAGAAATTCAGAGAGCCCTGGTACAACATAATCATCCAAGACAGTTCGTTGATATAAACTCCTATGTTCGTGAACCGTATGTTCCAATGGTTGTTGACAACAAGGAGTTCGGGAATGATGCTGAATTTCTCAAAGGCATTGTCGCCTAGGATGTCTTCTTTTTGGATTAGTTGGAAGAATAACTAGTGCTTTGAATAGCGATGATTGTGACTACACGTAGCTATTTTTGTTTTCATCTTCTTATGTTATTTTTTAGGTTTATTGGTATTAAATTCTAAAAATATTTGGAGGATGATGTTATTGCAGTATTTTAATGGTTTGATATATTGCAATATTTTTATGGGATATGTATTGTTTGCGTCCGTGAAATTTAAGGTCCCATATTGCGGTCAAAAGTAAAGTCGTTCATGAGTTGGTATTCATATTGATGAAAGGACGAATGGACTTTTGACAATTATAAAAGTTATGCCTATGCAGTCATGTATTTGATGGAAAATAGGATAAAATCTTTTGTGTGACAAGGATAAAGTCTATTATATCGTTATGATGGAAAATAGAATAGATCCTTGTATGTTATCCACGGTATTGATCTTCATTGATCCATTTTGTTGTGTATTACCGTGAAGGCTCCATTGTGTGTCTTATGTTGAGCACGATACGACTAAGTCGATTTCTTATTGATTTGGTTGGTTGTTCCATGAGATGCTATGTGTCGAGCGTTAGGAACTAAATTAATCAACTAGTTTGGTTATTTAGTTTGTACTCCATAAATTTTCTTTCTTATGTTGAGTACATGTACCGTTAAGGTTGTCATACTCTATGATGAACTTAGTCGGGGTTCCATAAGTTCTCTTATATTGAGCCCAAAATAATTAAATTGATTACTTCGATGATTAGTTTGGTTGTTTGTATTCCAATTGGATTAATTATAGGTTCTCTTGTAATTAATCTAGTTGAGTTTTCATATATTCCACAAGTTCTTGTGTTGATTATATGAACGGCTACACTATCATTTTCTATTGGTTAATGTAGTCGTACATTCCGTAAGGTTTTCCTTATGTTGAGTATTTAAACGGTTAAGTTAGTCATCTCCATATGATTGACTTAGTCGTAGCTCCGTAAGTTTACTTATGTTGAGCACCTTCAATTAAATTGACCACTTTTTTGGTTTGATTGAGTTGCGTATTCCAATTGAATTAATCATGGGTCTACTTGTGATTAATTTGGTTGAGTTTTGGATATAGAAAATCATTCCTATGGTTTTCGGTGTCCAAATTAAAAATCCTTCTTTTCTTTCGAAATTAAGGTCGCTCTTGTTGTTCTTTCGGGAATGACATCAAATGGGGGAGAGTTCTTTTGAACTTGTGCTTAATGGTAATATCTTGCGGGGAGTGCGGCTGTGGAATTTTATAGGGGTTATCTTGTATCTTAAAACTCCTTGATGAATGCATTTAGCTTCGGCTTTATGATTGCATCTAAATTAAGTTGGTATGTATTTTTCTTTTAGTATTGAAATGTCTCTTGTGGAAATTTCATTATGATCCCGTTCTTGTACCTTTGTCAATTTTATTGACAAAAAGGGGGAGAAATATTGTAGTTCACACTACAAATACATATGATTTTCGGATCATTGTGTAAGGGGGAGTGGTTTCCATGATCGAGATGGAGTATTGACTAAGGGGGAGTGATACATATCACTGTAGTATTATTGTTAAAGTCGTGATACAAATGGACTTTGATGTTTCATAATAATACTATGACACTGTATAATGATGATCGAGAATCTCGATTTCTCTCATTGTTATAGCTACGGATCTTCAACAACGGTGATGCTAAACTTACAACCTTTGGGATCATTGGAGTACTTGGAAGGACGAAGATTTCAGGGAACGTTGAAGATTAGACTATGGAATAGGAGCCACTAAAGTTTATCTTTTTTGTATTCCATATGTATTAATAGTTTTTCCACTAAAATTGACAAAGGGGGAGATTGTTAGAGCATTGCTCGGTCAACCTCGCATATGCATTGCTATCTCAAGCATGTTTGTCAATGTTAGTGATCAAAACTATGAGTCTTGATTTCTAGCCAACATAGCTAAGTATCGGACTAGGATAAAAAAAGTGTAGTTGAGCTCAAGGACTTCATGGCGATTCATCATACAATAACGAAGATCTATACAAGGAACCGTGGAACTTCATCAACAAAAAGGTATGTGGAGACTTGAACTTATCTATCACTCAAAAGTCTATATATTCTATCTCCTACTTTTTATGAGACAAAAGTCGTATGCTATATAGACTAGATCATACATACTTGACATTTCGATCTGAGCATTCATTGCTTATCTTTTATCTCGAAATCGTGTGTTGGTAAAGCGTTTCGCTTTGATCAAGTTTATCTTCACCTAGTGATGAAAGTCATGAAAAGTTTCAATCACTTAGAGAATTTCTCTGACGTGAATCGGTCTGTGAATAACGGCTACATAGCATCCTCCGAGAATGTCTCAATGATTGAAATGAGAGTTTAGAGTACATAACCATGTATTCCTTGAACCGAAGTTTTCGAACTTTGTTGATCAAGAGAAATCGGGAGGATTGTGGAATTGGCTTGCCAAGTCCGCGAACCCAGTCCGCAGACTCAGTCCGCAAACTGACGGAAGTTCTCGACCGAGAATTTCAGCTGGATTTTCCAAAACTCGTTTGTGTGCTAAGTCCGCGAACTGGCGAAAGTTATCTTTCCGAGAGTTTCTGCTGAGTTTGGAAAACTCAACCGATTAACTTAAGTCTGCGAACTTGTTTGTGAACTTAAGAGGTTATGATCTAAAGATGTGCTCTGAACAAGAAACATTAAATTACTAAGGAATGCTTTATGCAAACCGTGGCTATAATGTTCATGAGCCGATTCAATCGAATCGAATCATCTTTGTTTCAATTGTGTCTTGTGTAGTTACATAAGATCTCATAGCAATTGAACAACTCTTTAACTAATTCATTTGAGTCAATTGAACTAGTTATGGTGAAGAAGAACAAGGTTAATATGAAATGCTCATATGGTTAATCTTTTGGGTTACTATGTTGAACCAACATGAACGTACACGTTTGGGCATGGTTTTCACGAACCCAGTAAACGTATACCCGAGTGTGTGCGACAAGCTAAGTTTTCGATCTAACGGTTGAGAAATATTAGCTTGAATCTAAATCAGGTTTTCATCTAACGGTGAATATGGATTGCTTTGTAACTAAGGCAAAACCCTGATTTGAAGGCTATATAAAGGAGACATCTAGCATTGAGCAAACCTAATTCCCACACGTCTGTGTGCTACTAGTGCGCTCGCTAGAGTCGATCTCCATTAACCTTTGATTTTCTTCTCTAAAATCAGGTTAACGACTTAAAGACTTCATTGGGATTGCGAAGCCAGACCGATACTACTTTATCGTAGTTGTGTGATCTGATCTTGCATCTTCTATCGTACAAGTACAATCGATTGATTGGCTTGAGATCGTGAGAGTTCTCCGATAGGCAAGATAAATAAGTCACAAACATCTTCGTCTCACTGTTTGTGATTCCTCGATAATCAGCTTGTGTAGTCAGGAAGGATTGTAGAGAGGTGATTGATTAATCTAGGCTGTTCTTCGGGAATATAAGACCGGATTCTCAATTGGTTCCTGTTCACCTTGATTTTATATCTTAAGACGAAACAAAACCTAGGGTTTATCTGTGGGAGACAGATTTATCCTTTGGTAGACTTTTCTATGTGAGACAGATCTGTTTATTATCAAGTATGTGATTTTGGGTTGCAACAACTCTTGGTTGTGGGTGAGATCAGCTAAGGGAATCAAGTGCGTAGTATCCTGCTGGGATCAGAGGCGTAGGAGTACAGCTGTACCTTGTATCAGTGGGAGATTGATAGGGGTTCAACTATAGTCCAGTCTGAAGTTAGTTTGCAGTAGGCTAGTGTCTGTAGCGGCTTAATACAATGTGTATTCAATCTGGACTAGGTCCCGGGGGTTTTCTGCATTTGCGGTTTCCTCGTTAACAAAACTTCTGGTGTCTGTGTTATTTCTTTTCCGCATTATATTTTATATAATTGAAATAATACAAGTTGTGCGTTCAATTGGAAATCCAAACTTTGGTTGTTGATTGATCCTTGGACATTGGTCTTTGGTACCGTCCAAGTATTCCTTGTGTTTTGATTAGGACTCGCTGATTTCCATTAGCTCGAGTAATATCAAAAACAAGAGAGAGATATTAACTCATTGAGATACTTTTATCTAGATTGAGTCTGACTGTCTAGTTGATTCTCTAGCAAAGTATTTCGGAGTTAGTCCATACAGATTGCTAATCGGATTATTGGGTAGTGTTGTTAAACCCCCGCTTTTTCACATGACTTTCGTCACTAGGTAATGATAAACTTGGTCGAAGAGAAAAGCTTACCAACACATATTTCTAGATATAGATAGGCGAGGTATACTCGACTCGAAATAACAAATGTGTATAATCTATATATATAGCATACGACTTTTGTCTCAAAGAGTAGGAGATAGAATAGATAGACTTTTGAGTGACGGATAAGTTCAAGTCTCCACATACCTTTTTGTCGAGAAGTTCCACCGGTTCCTTGAGTAGATCTTCTACTTGTATGATGAATCGCCATGAAGTCCTTGAGCTCAACTACACTTACTATCCTAGTCCGAGACTTAGCTATAAGAGACAAGAAATCAAGACTTATAGTTTTGATCACTAACATTGACAAACATGCTTGAGATAGCAACGCATGCGAGTTCTACCGATCAGTGCTCTAACAATCTCCCCCTTTGTCAATTTTAGTGACAAAACTATCAATACATATGGAATACAAAAAAAGATAATGAAACCTTAGTAGATCCTATTCCACATGTCTAATCTTCAACATTCCTCGAAATCTTCGTCACTTCCAAGTACTCCAATGATCCCAAAGGTTGTAAGTTTAGCATCACCGTTGTTGAAGATCCGTAGCTATAACAATGAGAAAGCATCGGTATCGATCATTGTTATACAGTGTCATAGTATTATTACACAATGTCAAAGTCCAATTGTATCACAAGTTCAACAATAATACTATGGTGATATGTATCACTCCCCCTTAGTCAATACTCCATCTCACATGAAAACCACTCCCCCTTACACAATGATCCGAAAACCATATGCATTTGTAGTGTGAACTACATATTAATTCTCCCCCTTTTTGTCAATAAAATTGGCAAAGGCACAAGAACGTGATTATAATGAAATTTCCGTAAGAGACATTTCATGACTGAGAGAAAGAAACACACATCATCTTATTTATATGCAATCTAATGGCCGAAGCTAACAACATTCATCAAGGAGTTTAAAGATACAAGATAACCCCTCTAAAATTCCACAGCCGCACACCCCTCAAGATATGACCATTAAGCACAAGTTCAAAAGAACTCTCCCCCATTTGATGTCATTCCCGAAAGAACAACAACGAGCGACCTTAATTTCAAGAGAAAATAAGGATTTTTATTGGACACCAAAACCATGAGAATGATTTTTATATCCAAAACTCAATCCAATTATTCATAAGTAAACCCATGAATAATTCAATCGGAATACATAATCAAATTAAACACAAAAGTGATCAATTTAATTCATTGTGCTCAACATAAGTAAACTTACGGAGAAACGACTAAGATAACCATACAAGAGAGTGATTGGCTTAATCGTTCATATACTCAACACAAGAGAACTTGTGGAATAATAACTAAATAACCAAGAAGATGATTAATTTAGTTCTAAATGCTCAACATAACGTACCTCACGGAACAACCAACCAAGCTAATAAAAAATAATCAACTTAGTTTTATCGTGCTCAACATAAAATACATCACGGAGTCTCACGGTAATACAAAAAGGATGGATCAATGAAGATCAATACCGTGGAATACTCAAGGACTCATTCTTTTGCACAAGCATATACAATGGCAATAATCCTTGGATACAAAATATTTTAACCTATCTTCCGTCAAAGATTGACAATATAGGCTTAACTTTTGTATATGTCAAAAGTCTGTTCATTCTTAAATCAATAAACGAATACCGATCATGAACGACTTTACTTTTGACAAAATATGGGACAACATAGTTCACGGACATAAACACCAATATCCCATAGCAAATTGCAATATAACAAAACAAAAATATTGCAAAACATCATCCTCTAAATAATTTTAGAATTTAACCAAAAACCTAAAAACAAGAAGATGAAAAATAATAGCTATGTGTAGTCACAATCATCGTTGTTCAAAGCACTAGTTATTCTTCCAACTAAACCAAAAAGAAGTCATACTAGGCAACAATGTCTTTGAGAAATTATTTATCATTCTCGAACTCCTTGTCGTCAACAACCATTGGTACATAAGGTTCGTGAAGATAGGAGTTAATATCAACAAACCGTCTTGGCTGATGATGTCGAACCAGGGCTTTCTGAATTTCCAAATATCTTAAAACGCAAGCCTTAATATCACGAATATCCTTTCTTACTTCCTTGAACTCCTCAAGAACATCGGAAAACTTCTGAGAGTTAGAAGGGACAACCCTTGGCTTTCTTGTATTCCTCCTTTTTCTTTTCAAGGACGGAATTACTGGAGATATCTCTTTTTCCTTGATTGATGGCTTAACAATCATGTTGACATCCTTTCCATCCAAAGACATGATGCTTTATGGAACAGTTATAAACAACTGATTTTTGTGAGTGGAATTCACAATCCTAACAAGCAGTCTTAAGATATAAAGGATATCAGAGAGGAAAAAGGAATGTAGGGTTCACAACCTTTAAACAGGTTCGTGGACGTCCAACTCTAAACCCTATAAATAGTAGAATTATCGAAAGTAACCCTTCCTTTTATTTGATAGACAGAAAAGAAAAAAACTAAGAAAAATTTTCCTAAAGCCTGTGCGTTCACAACCTTGTCTCTTTTGAACAGGTACATGAGATAAGATTTACCAAACAACACAATTAATTTGTGCTATGGTGAACAATGATTTGTCCACCATTTTCCTCATGAGAGAAATCCTCTGACTTCTGTCTATAAAAACGATTTGACCATACTTTCTTCTCAAATGGTCTTGTTTTGTCTTTGTAAACAGACTTCTTAAACGAATATAAAATCTTACATACCTCAGCAGTCTTCTGAGCAAGTTTAAGCTTCCTTGCTAGCTGATTTGCTCTTCGTTGAAGTTTGTTGGCGTGCCTCAATTGATGTTTGTACTTGTAACATCTTGATAGTTCATGACTCTTATGAGAACAAAACGAGCACGTCAAACTTGGATAATAATCAAGCATCTGTGGTGCAACAACAGCTAAACACACGGTAGATCCTGAAACATTACAGACAGGGTTTCGAAAGGATGGGTCAATTGATTCTTCCAGCATGATTGGCTTCTCATCTTCACTGAAACCATCAAGATTGATATATGTATTGCTACAGTTATCAAAATCAATGTTTTCACACAGAAGACCGACACTTGATTTCCTATCTTCATCAGAATCATAGATCTCAGACATCTCATCAAGTGTTACAACAAGACCTTTGTTCCCAGTGTATTTTCTACGATTTGGGCACTCGTTTGCAAAATGACAAAAACCTTTACACTTAAAGCACTATGGCATATCCTCTTCATCAGCCTCGTCAGCATCCCTGTTTTTAGGAGGGACGCGATTGTGAGGTTTATCTAACGACCGAGGTTTGTCTCTTGAAAACCGTTTACTTCTCTTCCATAGAAGATCCCTAAACTGTCGTGTGATCAAGGAGACTGATTTGTCAAGATCTTCATCTGAAAAATCACCCTCTGACTGATCATCCTCTAAGACATAAACACCTTTACTCTTATCAAGTAATTTAGTGTTATTCTTTGCTTTAAAGGCAACATCCTTTCCGATTTTGGATGTATGCTCATGATCAAAGATCTTTAGCTTTCCAACCAATGTATTTCTGGAAAGATTATCGAGGTTCTTTCCCTCAACGATGGCATGCTTCTTAGACTCGTATCTGGATGTCAGCGATCTGAGAATTTTCATCACAATGTCCTTTTCATGAATAGTCTTACCCAATGCAAAAGATGCATTAACAATTTCAGACACTTTGTGATTAAATTCGTCAAATGTATCTTCATCTGCCATACGAAGGTTCTCCCAATCGAAATTAAGGTTTTGAAGCCTAGCTTCCTTTTCACTGGAGTTACCTTCAAATACGATTTCTAAGATATCCCAAGCATCTTTAGACCTAGTGCAATTAGACACATGGTGCTGAAGATTTGGGGTAATAACATGTATGATGGCATTCAAACCGTAGGAGTTTTGATTTGCAGCAAGTATCTCGGCAGGGATATATTCACCAATATTCTTGGGAACGTTTACATCTCCAACTGCCACAACGGGAGCATCATAGCCATTAACAATATATACCCATGATTGAAAATCACGTGCTTGAAGAAAAGCTCGCATAAAATTTTTCCACCATAAGTAATTAGAGCCATCGAAGACTGGTGGTACGTTAATAGAGATATCACCTATGTCCATAGAGTCAGATCGCTACAAACACAGACTTGTGAGGTCTTAAACGTGTTTGTCTGCTCTGATACCAATTGAAAAAGCTGGGGTCTAACAACACCACCCAATATTTCGCTTAGCAATCTGTATGGACTAACTACGAAACACTTACTAGAGAATCAACTAGACATTCAGACTCAATCTTGATAAAAGTATCTCAAGGAGTTAATATCTCTCTCTTGTTTTGATTCACTCAAGCTAATAGAAATTAGCGAGTCTATAATCAAACACAAGGAATAACTTGGACGGTACCAAAGACCAATTTCCAAGGATCAATCAATATCAATCAACAACCAAAGGTCGGATTTCCAATTAATTGATTCAAACAGACAACCTTTATTATTTCAATTATATAAACAAATATAATGCGGAAATAGAAATAATACAAACACCAGAATTTTGTTAACGAGGAAACCGCAAATGCAGAAAAACCCCGGGACCTAGTCCAAATTGAATACACACTGTATTAAGCCGCTACAGACACTAGCCTATTCCAACCTAACTTCAGACTGGACTATAGTTGAACCCCAATCAGTCTCCCACTGATCCAAGGTACAGTTGTACTCCCTACGCCTCTGATCCCAGCAGGATACTACGCACTTGATTCCCTTAGCTGATCTCACCCACAACTAAGAGTTGCTACGACCCAAAATCGCAGGCTTTAACAATAAACAAATCTGTCTCACACAGACAAGGCTATCAAAGGATCAATCTGTCTCCCACAGAAAAACCCTAAAGTTTTTGTTCTGTCTTTTGATAATAATCAAAGAGAACAGGAACCAATTGATAATCCGGTCTTATATTCCCGAAGAACAACCTAGATTAATCAATCACCTCACAACAATCTTAATCGTATGGTAGCGAAACAAGATGTTGCGGAATCACAAACAATGAGACGAAGGTGTTTGTGATTACTTTTATATCTTGCCTAGCGGAGAACTCTCACGATATCAATCCAATCAATATGATTGTACTATTACGATATAAATATGCAAGATCATATCACACAACTACGATAAAAGTAGTATCGATCTGGCTTTACAATCCCAATGAAGTCTTTAAGTCGTTAACCTGGTTTTAGAAGAAGAAAACCCAAGGTTAAAGGAGAAACGACTCTAACACGCAAACTAGTATCACACGTAAGGTGTGGGGATTAGTTTTGCACAATACTAGATGTCTCCTTTATATATCCTTTCAAATCAAGGTTTTGCCTTAGTTACAAAGCAATCAATATTCACCGTTAGATGAAAACCTGATTTAGATGCAAGCTAATATTTCTCAACCGTTAGATCGAAAACTTAGCTTGTCATACACAAATGACTGTACGCTTCTAGGTTTGTTAACCGCACCCAAACGTGTACATTGTTGGTTCAACAATAGTCTACCCAAAGAGGTTAACCATAAGAGCGTTTCATACCAACCATGTTCTTCTTCACCATAACTAGTTCAATTGACTCAAATGAACTAGTTAAGAGAGTTATTCAATTGCAACGAAATCTTATGTAACTATACAAGACACAATTGAAGCAAAGATTATTTGATTCACTCGAATCGTTTCATGAACTTTAATATCCACGGATTGCAAATGCATTCCTTAATCTTTTAAGATTAAGTTCATAAATCATCTTTAGATATATAACCTTCTCAAGTTCGCAGACTAGGTTCGTGGACTTAAGACACCGGATATAGTTTACAAACTCCGACAGAAATTCTCGGGTTCGAGAATTTCGCCGGTTCGCGGACTTGGCTCACGCAAGTAGTTTGTCAACTCCAGCAGAAATTCTCGGGTTTGAGAACTTCGGCAGTTCGCAGACTGAGTTCGCGGACTTGGCACTTGCCATACTTCCGGTTCTCTTGATCAATAAATTTCGAAAACTTAGGTTCAAGTAATCCATTGGTTATGTAACCTAAACTCTTATTCCAATGATTGAAACATTCTTAGAGGACGTTATATAGTTGTTACACTATTTCTCGTCCAAGCAATTTTCAAAGTGATTGAAACATTCATGACTTTCGCCACTAGGTAAAGATAAACTTGGTCGAAGCGAAAATCTTACCAACACATATTTCGAGATATAGATAGGCGAGGTATACTCGGCTCGAAATACCAAATGTGTATAATCTAGTATTTTATATAGCATACGACTTTTGTCTCAAAGAGTAGGAGATAAAATAGATAGACTTTTGAGTGACAGATAAGTTCAAGTATCCACATACCTTTTCGTCGAGAAGTTCCACCGGTTCCTTGAGTAAATCTTCTACTTGTATGATGAATCGCCATGAAGTCCTTGAGCTCAACTACACTTACTATCCTAGTCCAAGACTTAGCTATAAGAGACTAGAAATCAAGACTTATAGTTTTGATCACTAACATTGACAAACATGCTTGAGATAGCAACGCATGCGAGTTTGACCGAGCAGTGCTCTAACAACATACTTATGAGGTCTTAAACGTGTTTTCCTTCTCTGATACCAATTGAAAAAGCTAGGTCTAACAGCCACACCCAATATTTCGCTTAGCAATCTGTATGGACAAACTCCAATATAATTCCAAGAGAATCAACTGGACAGTCAGACTCAATCAATGGAAATATATACAAGAGTTTGTATCTCGATTTCTCAATTCAATCCGTAATCAAACAAATAGGAATTTGCGAGTCCGATTGAATAAGAGAAAAAACTTGGAAAATATCACAAACCAATATCCAAGTGTCAATCAATTCAATCAACAACCTAAAGTCCGGATTCAAGAACTGATTGAACCTAACGCACAACCTGTGATATTTCTATTATATAACAAAATATAATGCGGAAAAGAAATAACACAGACACCAGAAATTTTGTTAACGAGGAAACCGTAAATGCAGAAAAACCCCGGGTCCTAGTTCAGATTTGAACACCACATTGTATTAAGCCGCTACATACACTAGCATACTCCAAGTTAACTTCAGTCTGGAATGTAGTTGAGCTATAACCAATCTCACATTGATCAAGGTACAGTTGCACTCCTTACGTCTCTGAATCCCAGCAGGACTCTACGCACTTGATTCCCTTATATGATCTCACCCACAACTAAGAGTTGCTACGACCCAAAGTCGAAGACTTGATAAACAAATCTGTATCACAAAGAAAAGTCTATTGTATAGATAAATCTATCTCCCACAGATAAACCTATGAGTTTTGTTCCGTCTTTTGATAAATCAAGGTGAACTCGAACCAATTGATATCCCAGACTTATATTCCGGAAGAACAACCTAGAAATATCAATCACCTCACAATAATCTTAATTGTATGGTAGCGAAACAAGATATTGTGGAATCACAAACGATGAGACGAAGATATTTGTGATTAATTTTTATCTTGCCTATCGGAGAATAAATCTCGATCCAATCTTAAAGAAGATAATACTCAATCACGATAGAAGGTGCAAGATCAGATCACGCAACTACAGAGAAAATAGTTCGGTCTGGCTTCACAATCCCAGTGAAGTCTTTAAGTCGTTAACCTACAAGGTTTCGTGAAAAACCTAAGGTTAAAGGAGAATCGACTCTAGTCGCAACTTGTATCACATAGCAGGTGTGGGATTAGGTTTCCCAGTTGCTAGAGTTCTCCTTTACATAGTCTCCAAATCAGGGTTTGCAATCAATGTTACCTTGGTCACAAAGCATTCAATATTAACCGTTAGATGAAAACTTGATTAGACTCAAGCTAATATCTTTTAACCATTAGATCGAACTTAGGTTGTTACACACAAATGAAATGTACCTTCATTTAGATATGGGTAATCGTACCTAAACGTGCACACCTTGTTGGCTCAACAATAGTTAACCGAAGTTAGCCATATGAACACTTTCATATCAACCTTATTCATCTTAACCATAACTAGTTCAAATGACTCAAATGAAACTAGTTCTAGAGTTGTTCAATTGTTTATATTCTCATAGAAATATACCAGATACAATTGAAGCAAAATCGATTTTGATTCACTTGAATCAAGTCATGAACATTATAGTCACGGTTTGCAAAATATTATATTCCTTATTATATAAATGTATTAGTTCAAGAACAAATCGATTTTAGAACTTCATCCACTTAAGTATGCGTACGGGTATGCGTACATAAGTATCCAGACCAAGTTTGGGTTTCGCCAGTATGCGAACTGGTACGCATACCATCCAAACTCAGCAGAAATTCCCGGACCTGAACCTTACGCCAGTACGCGTACCGGTTTGCATACCAGGTTCCCGGACTTTCTCAAAACCAACAAGTACGCATACGGGTATGCATACCATGGTTTCCAGACATGGATTACATATATGAAAGTACGCATACTATGCTTAAATCCATTTGTCCTAAACTCTATTTCAATCATGGAAACTTTCTTAGAGGATGACAATAGTTGTTTTCACTAACTATTGGCATCAAAATAATTTTCAATTTATTGAAATAATCAATACGAAACATTCCGAGTCTACATCAAATGACTGTATCGCGCACAAATCATGTAAGATGTTACCAGGCGATTTTCATATGATCATCTTTTGACTTTCTTCAAGAGTATAAGATGAACTTGGTTGAAGCGAAAGCTTACCAATACATATTTCGATAAATATGTAAGCGGGTTAAACTGAGCTCGAAATATCAAATGTGTATAATCGAAGTCTATATAGTTATACGAATTTTGTCTCAAATAGGAGATAGAGTAGATATACTTTTGAGTGATAGATGATTTCAAGTCTCCACATACCTTTTGTTGATGAAGTTCCACAAGCTCCCCTTAGTAGTTCTTCGTCTTAAATTGATGAACACCGTGAAGTCTAATGCTCAAATACACTTTCTATCCTAATCCGAGACTTAACTATAAGTAGACTAGAAATCAAGACTTATAGTTTTGGCAACTAAACTTGACAACAAACTTGAGATAGCAACGCTTGCGAGTTCGACCGAGCAGTGCTCTAACACGAACGACTATAATTTTTGAGTTCTATAAATACTCTCCATTTCAACTCCAAATTCACATTCACACATCTAGTCTTCTTTACTCTTCTTCTCTGATCTTAAAAAAATTCTTCAACTTCAACAAATCTTTCAATTCTTGAATATGTCTCGGCCCTTGTTAGTTCGGCGCGCTCCGTATACTAAAGAAGAAGATGAATCTATTTGCAGAAACCATGTTCTTTTATTTACTCAGCTTGCTTCAGCAAACTATCCATGGGTGAATTTCTGGACGGTTATTCACGACGGGTTCTGCAGTGACACCCGTAATCCGAGTCGTCGTGTTATATGCGACATAGAAAATCGTTTTCGTACAATTAAGAAAGAAGTAAGTGAGTTTGTAGCTTTAACCATACAAGCCAATCGATATAGACTGAGAGGTGAAACTGAGATGGTAACAAGATCTTTGGCTGAATGGAGAAGATGGAAAAATGTGGCTTTTCCTTTCAAAAAATGTTTCGAAATCCTTAAGGTGTTGAACAGTTTCAACCCCTTCTTTGTAGTTGTTGTTCCGCCTAGTATTTCTCATCAGTGAAGCTAATGTAGTCCGCCATAATTCAGTGAAGCTAATGTAAAACGCTTAATTTTAAACATATGTAATTTCATTTGATTCAGACCGTCGTACTTTTAAAACTAAAATTACAAATGTAGCAGAATTAAAAATTACAATCTCTCTAACGTCTCCCATCTCTATCTCCCCCATTGTTATCTTCTGGAGTCAAGAATTCTCCAAGACCTGGAATATCCCCACTTGCCAACATATTAAATAAACTTTGTTAGAGCATTGCTCGGTCGAACTCTCATGTGTTTCTATCTCAAGCATGTTTGTCAATGTTAGTGATCAAAATATAAGTCTTGATTTCTAGCCTATATAGATAAAGGTCTCGGACTAGGATAGAAAGTGTAGTTGAGCTCAAGACTCCATGGAAATCATCATACAAGACGAAGGACTACTCAAGGAACTGGTGGATCTTCATCGACTAAAAGGTATGTGGAGACTTGAACTTATCTATCACTCAAAAGTCTATTTACTCTATCTCCTACTCTGGAGACAAAAGTCGTTTTTTGATATAGACTTTCATTATACACATTTTCTATTTCGAGCCGAGTTTAACTCGCCTATCTATTTCTCGAAATGTGTGTTGGTAAGATTTCGCTTTAGCCAAATTCATCTTTGCCTAGTGACGAATGTCATGTTATGTTTCAATCACTTTGGAAATTGCTCTGACGAAAAATGGTATGTGCATAACGGCTATATAACGTTCTCTGAGAATGTTTCAAATGATTGAAATGAGAGTTTAGATTACATAACCATTGGTAGGATATAAGCATTGTTGTGGAAACACATATACGTATAAGTTCTTATAGTTCCTTGAACCAAAGTTTGCGAACTTTGTTGATCAAGAGAAATGGAAGTTGGCGTGAGCCAAGTCCGCGAACTGGCGAAGTTCTCAAGCCCGAGAATTTCTGCTGGAGTTTGTGTACTCCTTCCATGAGCTCAAGTCCGCGAACCCAGTCCGCGAACTTGAGTAGGTTATATCTAAAACCAGTTGTTCTTGAATTAATGTTAAATAAACTAAGGAATGCTATGGAAAACCGTGGGTATAAAGTTCATGAATCGATTCGAGTGAATCAAACCGTTTTTGCTTCAATTGTGTCTTGTGTAGTTACATAAGATTTCCTTGCAATTGAACAACTCTTTAACTAGTTCATTTGAGTCATTTGAACTAGTTATGGTGAATAAGAATATGGTTGATATGAAAGTGATCATATGGCTAACCATTGGTTAACAGTTGTTGAACCAACAAATGTTAATATTTGGATACGGTTCATAAACCCAAAATTGGACATTTCATTTGTGTGTAACAAGCTAAGTTTTCGATCCAACGGTTGAGAAATATTAGCTTGAATGTAATCAGGTTTTCATCTAACGGTGAATATTGAATGCTTTGTTACCAAGCTAACATTGATTGTAAACCCTGATTTGAAAGACTATATAAGGGAGAACTCTAGCAACTGGGAAACCTAATCCCCACACCTTACGTGTGATACTAGTTTGCTAAGCTAGACTCGATTCTCCTTTAACCTTGGGTTTTCTTCTTCTCAAACCAGGTTAACGACTTAAAGACTTCATTGGGATTGTGAAGCCAGACCGATACTACTTTTATCGTAGTTGTGTGATATGATCTTGATGTTTCTATCATTACGAGTACGATTGTAATAATTGGCTCGAGATTTATATCTCCGGTAGGCAAGATAGAAAAGAAGTCACAAACATATTCATCTCATCGTTTGTGATTCCGCAATATCTTTTTTCGCTGCGTCGATTAAGATTATTGTGAGGTGATCAATAATACTAGGCTGTTCTTCGGGAATATAAGTCCGGGTTATTGATTGGTTCATGTTCACCTTGATTTATCAAAAGACGGAACAAAAACTCATAGGTATATTTGTGGGAGACGGATTTATCTATTACCTTAGACTTTTCTGTGTGATATAGATTTTTTTATTAAAGTCTTCGACTTTGGGTCGTAACAACTCTTAGTTGTGGGTGAGATCATCTAAGGAAATCAAGTACGTAGCATTCTGCTGGGATCAGAAGCGTAGGAGCATAATTGTACCTTGGATCAGTGTGAGATTGATTGGGGTTCAACTACAGTCCAGACCGAAGTTAGTTTGGAGTAGGCTAGTGTCTGTAGCGGCTTAATACAATGTGTGTTCAATATGGACTAGGTCCCCGGATTTTTCTGCATTTGCGGTTTCCTCGTTAAAAAAATTCTGGTGTCTGTGTTATTTCTATTCCACATTATATTTGTTTATATAATTGAAATATCACAGGTTGTGCGTTGTTCAATCA
Source organism: Papaver somniferum (assembly GCF_003573695.1). Taxonomy (NCBI): domain Eukaryota; kingdom Viridiplantae; phylum Streptophyta; class Magnoliopsida; order Ranunculales; family Papaveraceae; genus Papaver; species Papaver somniferum. The sequence continues at coordinate 132,361,311 of NC_039364.1, forward strand.
ATTAGAATATCTGACCTTTTGGGTTGTTGATTTAAATTTATTGACACTTGGATATTGTCTTTGGTACCATCCAAGTTATCTCTCTTTGATAAAGACTCGCAGATTTATATTTGCTTGAGTATATATCAAATCGAGAGATTGAGATATAAACTCTTTGATATATTTTTCTCTAGATTGAGCCTGACTGTCTAGTTGATTCTCTAGAAAATATATTGGAGTTTGTCCATACAGATTTCTAATCGAATTGTTGGGTGTGGTTGTTGTACCCTCGCTTTTTCAAACTTTCATAAGGGGATAAAACTGGTTGAACAACATTAGGCGATTGGAAAGCACTCGGTGCACTCGGTCCTCCAAGCATATAAGATGTTTGTTGTTGTTGTTGTGGTGGTGTAACATTGTAGAAATCATTTGGGTTGTATGGAGAGAATGATGATGAAATATGCCTAGGATCTAGCCTAAATACTTGAGGTTGAGATACAAGCACAGTTTGTGGTGAAGTATTGTGTCGTACATGTGGTGAAGAACTCTGTCGTACTTGTGTTTCTCACTATCGTGCAATGATCTGTTGCTCCTGGTGGAATCGGTAGACGGTGAACGCCCATCATCATTTACAGTTGGATTCAATCCAAGCATTGTGTCCTCGTGCCATTTCCAACACACATTCAAGTGTATAGCCTCCATTTGCCGATTCACCCAATACAAATTTTTCAGTTGGCTCCGCAACTCTTCGTTACTGGCAGTTACATTGTAGTAAGGATAATCACGTTCCATAGCTTGGGAAACAATAGGGATCGTGGTTGGCTCACCTTGTGAATTAATATTTGGCATCTCTCAACGAATTTCGGGCATATTTGACGAAGATGAAGAAGAACTTGCACCCGTGGTGGGGTAAGTCATAAAGCACGGCTCTTTTGGAGGTGACTGGCTAGGAACGATATTTGCATCACGGGAAAGGCGTGATAACCCTGGGAAATCAAACCCATAGATGTGCATGTTGTGTGTCCCAATTACAGGCTTTGCAATCGACTTGTACTAGTTGACATACTGCGCTTCATCAATATCCCTGTTTGTATTTAGTTCATACCTCTCCCAATTGGTTCTTCTCAGCCGATCAAAATCTAATCCAGAGGTTTGCATCTGTTGTGGAGGGTTAATTGCAATCCCATATATACCTTGTATTTGGTACTGCAATCTTTCTCCCAGGTAACCAAACCCATCTTTTTGTTTCTGGAGTGTAAAAAACAACTCTACGCAGAGAATAATCAAGAATACGTTGTCTATCATTAACACCATACTGAGGAAAATCAATGTAAGGGTGAACAACTACGTTGTTGTGGCTCCGAGTCATCTGATGAAACCTCTGAACAAAACTGGAACCCGAGACGTCGTTGCCAGTGTCTTTCGCCCAGTTGGACAAGATGTACATGTCTAAGATTGGAAATCTATGGGTATCGTCGTTAAGGATTGGTTTACTAACACATAAGTAAGTATACCACCAATACTACAAATTACTCCATAATTTTAGTATTTTGACTTAATCTACATTTGTTCATAAAATTATATAAATTTCAAAATAATAATTTTCATATTTACCTTTATGATGCCCCAGAAACCAGTGAAGTTTTCTCCGCCCATGGACGCTTGATCCAACCCACAGTACATTTCTGCTAAAATTGCAGATCCCCAGTCATAATATGGTGCTTTGTCAAGATCTTCCAACGCTTGAAGCCAACCAACACGAGCAACATAAGTTGAGTTTGGAAAGAATGTCTGACCCAGTACCCATAAGATAAACACCCTTTCAATTTCAGGATAGTCATCTAAATCTTCTGGGTTTCTGGGTTGGGTAAGGAAAGACTTCAACGCTTAACATTTAATCCCACCTCCTTTCAATTCTTTATAATCTTCACATATTTCTGATTCCATAAACGATTGAAAAAGCGTCTCCCATTTACTATTTGATATCCATTCGTCTTGGTTGAATGGTGCCATCTCTCCCATTCCACTTGGGATCCCACAAATGAAATGCAAATCGAGGGGCGTAATTCCTATTACAAGTATAACATCAACTATGATTAATTCTTTTGATTATTTAATAATTATTTCAAAAATATAATTTAAGTTAAGTTAAACAAGCTTACCAATTTCAAAATCCATAAAATGGAATGTGTGCGTCGCGGCCACCACCTTTGTACCATTATTTTCGTAATTCTGTTGTTGTATCTTCTAGGCTTCACACTATAAAACGCACGCCAGGAATATCTGTCAACCCTTTCTCGGACTTGAGGGGATAGAACTTCATAAACAACCTTTAAGTCTGAAAATCCACCTCTCATTCTAAAATAATCCTCAGACTGATCTTGATCCCCGGACACATGACCTTGGACTAATGATAGAGCAGTAACGACACTCGGCGAAGCAAACTCTGCTTCCCGATTTTGAGAAAAATCTACACATGTGGGAGGCCGCGGTGCCGGTTTATTTCTTCGATCTCTTCTCTTCTTTACACTATTCACCGCTTTTCTTAAAATGTTGTTCATATTGTATCAAAAAAATTTAATTTAGAAGAGTTTTAGAAGAAGGAAATAGTAGTGGTATGACTGAAAATGAATTCAGTTGAAGGAATTTATAGTTTTGTAAACTTTAACGTTGAGAATACGGACGTTGGAAAATCAACTGTTGGCGTTTTTGTTTGTCACGCCCGCGTTGATATGACCAACGCCAGTATTTTTGTCTTGAGCGCCAGCATTTTTTCTTTCAGAGCCGCGTTTATCCTACCCATCCAGCGCGTGTCCTTAGCACGGGCGCTTGATAATCAACTGCGCAGTGTTATTCCCTTAGTGGAGAAACCTGTTTGGCCGTCCACCTGGCTCAATAAAAATTTCATTTGAACATTACCATAAGAATTGCCATTAGAAACCGGTGAAAGACAATATCTCACTTCAGTTTAAAGAATAAAAGTTTCCTTTGCATAAAAAAAAACAACAATAAAATGATTCGTCCATTTGTACAAGGAATCCTTGACGTTTTGTCCTCCGAATCTTCCTGGAGATCTTCACAGATCATCTTTCTTTTTTATCTCTCCTCAATTGCAAACTCTATTTCACTTCAGCCTAAAAGACTGGTCCACTACAACCTAACTATTTCTAGAACCATTGAATTTGGCCGAGAGCTCTGCAGATCGGGCGAAATTACTGAGTTGACTCAGTAAATGTTTTCTTTGCTTCCATGTCTTCTGCCTTGCAATCTTTGATTATTTTACAATGATTTTTAACATAATTTCACCTGGGTTTCTAGTTATTGGTTGAGTTTTTCACTGTTACAGAAGTAGTTTGATAGATCTTTCGATTTAGTTTGTGCTGCCTCTCTCATTTGTTTTAGATTCTAAAGAGAAATTTTCCTTTGAGTCTGATTTCAGTTACTTTTGATTAATTTTATCTTTTACTGTTTGATATTTCTTCGTTACTAATGACACATTAATTTGTGCAGGTTCCCCTTGTTTAAATCATGGATCATATTCTATATTGGATCTTTGTGAAATGGTCTTGCATCAGTATTTTGATAGTATTATCAACTGTGGTGGTTTTACCGATAACAGTCCATCCCTTTCAATCATTATTGCGATCTGTAAAAGTTTCAGCTATGCAGTTTCCTCAGTATGAGATTTACAGTGTTTATCCCTGTCAAGTATTGAACTTCATGAGTAACCAGGTGATTTACATGGTGAACTCCGTAAATCTCGTAGTCAGCCAACCTGTGCGATTACATGCAATTACAGCTACACAGAATAATACTTTCGTCAACTCTGATATATTCTAGGCTTCCTTTTAGGAAAGAAAATATCATAGATATCTTTCAGTACAGAATAAAAAGGAAAAAGCAAACCCTTTGTGCCAATCACTTATACCCTCAACCTCTGTGTGATCTTCGTAAAACCTTAAAACATAAATGAATTTTATCCCATCTCACACACATGGAGGCCAACCAAACAAACAATGATCTGCTCAACACCACTGCAAATATGGAAGCTACCTCCATTAGGAGAGGCAAGGGTGCTATTGGGTCTTCAAAAACTCTTTCTGATCACATCAAAAGCTTGGTCAAACTGTTTAATAGAAAAACTTATGACTAATGAAGATGAGATTGAAACTTCATAAATCAAGGATGAACTCGATATTCTGTGGCAGAAATATAAGAAAAGAAAGACAAAGGTGGTGGGAAAATATTTGTATGTCTTCAAGTTTCACTCTCAAAGGGATATGCAAGAGGTTATCAAAAAAAAAAACCTTAGAATGTGATGAAAATCTTACTGGCTTTGCAAGAATACTCGACATTTGTGGCTTATAAGGATTACGTCTTTGCAACTCAGGCTTGGAATGTGCAATTCAAAGGATTACTCCTTGAACATCATCATGTAGCTGTAGTAGATGAAGCAATTGAAGATTTGGGGAAGAAGATCTCCACTGATCCTAAAAACTGCAGGCCTAGGGGTGTCAACTATATCACTGCTCGTATTGAGATTGATCTCAAAAAACCTTTAGAAAGAGGTGAATGGTGGAACACCAACTCTGGTGAGCCAAAATGGGTAAGATATCACTGGGCTAAACAACCCCATAATCTGTGTGATAAATTCTATGTAATCGACCATGATGGATCCGCTTGTGAAGCAGTAGCTGAAATTTTGCGTGAAAGATCCATGACTCAAGAAGAATATGAAGCGCATTGTGCTGCAAAGAAAAACACTGCAGATGAGATGGATAATGCTGAAGTAGCTGACCAGGATAATGATTATGTTATGTTGAAAATGGACATATGATATGGAAGCTGAGGATGCTAGGATTTCCAAAAGAGCTAGGAACCAACCTGATTAAAACAATGGATCAAACCCTTTCATTTTAGGTCCCATCTTGACTATTCATGGAGGAAACAACACTGACATTGCTGCTCATACTGAACTGATGGATATTGTGGATGGTGGTATATGCAAGATCAACAATGAGAACACAAAGCTGATTTCCATGCATGAACAAGGGGAATATTCTGCTTTGGTAACAACTTTCTCCTTTTACTTTTCTGTTAATAATTTACTTCACTTTCATGTTGTTTTAGTTACTTTGCATAATTCTGAGTTAAATTTGAGTCAATACCATCTCTTAGAGTTCTCCCATTTTACTTTTACAAATATGAGGGTGCTAGCTTGGAATTGCCAAGGCTTTGCAAAAAAACAAAGTAGAGATCATCTCAGAGACCTAATGAATAAATATGATCCAGACATTATCTTTTTGTCAGAAGCTAAATTAGGAGAAGACAAAATGAGGAAATTCACTAGATCCTATAGGTTCCCAAACAACAAATTTATTCCCTCTAGAGGTCTAGCTGGAGGTTTAATCCTTCTTTGGAAGGATGGCTTTCATTTTAACATTGTTAATTCAGAATCTTGGATTGTAAATTGCTTAGTGCAGGATGACCCAAGTAAACCTGAATGGGTTTTAACTTGCATGTATGGATCTCCATACCCTAATCAAAAGGAAAAACAGTGGACTTATATCAGAAATTTGAGTCAGGATATCAATCAGCCGTGGGTTATCATTGGCGACTTAAATTTGGTTTTTCCACATGAAGGCAGAAAGCAAATTGGTAGTACTTCTTCTCATACTTCTAATACTTCTTTAAGGGATTCTCATTTTATCGTTTTAATTCATGAAGCGGGGTTAGAAGACATGGGTTACACTGGCAGATCTTTTACTTGGTCTTTAAATATACATGGAACTGGCATCCACAGATCAAGATTGGATAGAGCTACAACAAATGAAGAATTTGTACTTCATTTCCCAGATGCAAAACTCTTACATTTACCTCAATTGGGTTCTGATTACTGCCCCCTAATGATGGATAATACTGCTTCAAGTGGAGATAAAAGGCGTAATTGGAAGTAATTCCAATGTTATGAGAAGGACGAGTCATTAAAGTCTGAGATTATGTCAGTATGGAATCACCAGTTCAATGGTTCTCGTGCATATCAATTTTCAAGAAGAATTATTGAAGCTAGGAAATATATTTCTAAATGGAATAGAGGAAAGTTTGGAAACATTCAGAGCAATATATTATTACTTCATCAACAGATGGAATCCTTGCGGAATGGTACTCAAAATAATGATACTGCAAATCAGGTAGTACAACTAGAGAATCAAGTGGAACATTAGCATCAAATTTAGAATGACTTCTGGGGACAGAAAGCTAGGGATGAATATTTCTTGGAAATGGATCGTAACACAAAGTATCACCATGCAAATGCAAATAAAAGGAGATCGCGAAACAATATTGTGGCTCTCAAAGATTGCAATGGAAACTGATGCACAACAAGGAAATAATTGGAGGAGCTACTTCTGCAACACTATAGTTCTTTGCACACCAAAAGCTCACCGATGAAGAATGAACAAATTCTTCAATGTATTCCACAGGTTATTACTGATCTGGAGAATGAAGAACTTATGAAGATATCGGATAGTGTAGAGGTCTTTAAAGCACTAAAAGGTACGAAGTCGTGGAAAGCGCCGGGGCCGGATGGATTTCCACCTGGTTTTTTCAAATCTCGTTGGGACATAGTAGGTGTGGATGTAGTATAAATGGTGCAACAATTTTTTCGAAGTGGATATATGCTGAAATACAAATATAACTCTTATTCCAAAAACGAAGAAGAAGCAATTTCCATCTGATATGCATTTGCTTTGTGCAATACAAAATATCTTGCTTTAAAGCTTGATATGTCGAAGGCGTTTGATCGTCTTGCTTTTAAATGGTGCACCGTGTGAAGCTTATCAACCAACTAGAGGAGTTAGACAAGGTGACCCATTGTCACCCTATCTATTCATCATTATTATGGAGGCTTTGTCCAGACAACTCTTCCATGCTGAGAAGATGGGTCAAATAGAGGGTATTAAAATAGCAAGCGGTGGTCCCTCCATTTCCCATTTATTTTTCGCTGACGACTGCTTATTATTTTTAAATGCAGATCTTCATAATGTCAACAATGCTCTAAAGGTTATTGAAGATTTTGGCAGTGCTTCAAGTCAGATAGTCAATTTCAGCAAATCAAGTGTGCACTTCAGTGCAAATATTCCACAGCGCTTCTGTAGAATTTTATCACGGAGATTAAAGGTGCCACATATGGATTCAAATGAGAGATACCTTGGCATACCTTTTATCATTGGTAAATCTAAAGTGAAATGTTTCACTCATTTATATGATAGGGTTAAGGGAAGACTCTCAGCCTGGAATGGAAAGACTATGTCTCAGTGTGGTAAATCTTTAATGATAAGAACATCCACAAACACAATTCCAGTTTATTCCATGAGTTGTCTCCAAATACCAAAGGAAACAATAAAGAAGATTGACTTAGCTCAAAGAGATTTTTGGTGGGGTTTGAGGAGAAGAAAGGAACTTATTTTACCTCTTGGAAAAATTTCAATTTGCACAAGAATGAAAGGGGACGGGTCTTTAGAGATCTAAAAATCTTAAATCAATCGTTACGAATTCGAGTTGCATGGAGAATCTGCACAAATCAAGATGCACAATGGGTGAAGGCCAAGAAAGCAAAGTACTTCTCAGCTACAAGCTTATTGCATGCTAGCCCAAAACCAAACTGTTCTTGGGCATGGAGGGGGATACAAAAACAAGTCACTTTTATAAAACATGATAGCAGGTGGAGATTAGGGAAAGGTTGCAACATTAAGATTTGGTTGGATGTTTGGATAGTGGGTCTGGATAATCCACCAGAACCACAAAATGGAGTGACTGATTCTGAGAGTTATATAGGGGTGCAAGAATTTATTTTTCATGACACCAGACAATGGAATGTTGCTTTGGTTCAAAGGCTCTTTGATACCCCAACTGCCAATTTAATCTTAAGCATGAGAATTCCAGAATATGCTGAAGACAAGTTGATTTGGAATCTGACAAGAAATGGGATCTTTTCTTTAAAATCAGCTTATAACAGACTCTTCGAAATCAGCTTATAACAGACTCTTCGAAATCAGCAGAGGAAGTTTACAGTCCTCAATTCTTATCCCAGGAACTAACATCAGTTGGAAGGAGTTTTGGAGAATTTAGCTATGGCCAAGAATAAAACACTTTTTTTGGAAGTGTTTCACTGATATTTTACCAACAAAAGAGAGGACTTCAAGGGTATGCAGGTATATAAATCAGCAATGCCCTTTATGCAATCATTCTACTGAAGATGTGATGCATATATTGTTTCTATGTCCCTTCTCAAAAGCAGCCTGACTTCAGATTCCGGGTGGATCAAGAGTTCTTACAAGCAATCAAGATAATATTGCAACCATGTTTAAAAATTAGTACCATCAACAATCACAAAATTCAGGTGGACAAGATTGGCTTCATGCTGCGATGATAGTGTCTTGGACAACATGGAATACAAGATGTGAAGTAGAATTTCAGAAAATAAAAGCTGATCCTATGACAGTTGCGAGGAAAGCCTTGAGCTTTACAAGCTACATGGAGAATCTTCACAAGAAATGCTTAAAGTCTGGCACAGAAGAGCAGCTTCCTATGACTAGAACGTTACATTGGAATCCACGTAAATTTTCTTTTCTAAAAGTACACTGTGATGCCTCATATGATTTAAGCTCTGGCCTATCTGGTATTGCTCTTGTTTTGCATGACCATTCAGGTACATGGAGGGGAGGGCTCGTCAAATGCTATGCAGGAATAGCAAGCTCAGAAGCAGCAAAATGCCTAGCTTTGAGTCATGCTGTTAGATGGTGCGTGGAGTTGCAGCTGCCAAGAATTATGCTGGAAACGAATCTTAAAGGGATTGACAGTTATATAAACAAGGCGTCTCATACAATAGCATGGGAGAATGAAGCCATTCTGCTAGATGCAATAGAAACTTTAAAAAAATTTCAAGCCTGGGAAGTTAGTTTTGTCCCAAGAAGTGTAATAAAATTGGTGATACACTTGCAAAGTACAGCAATAGGTTTAGAATTTTTAAAACTTGGTTAGCCGATCCTCCTAGTAATGTTGAGGCTCAATTATTGTCAGAAAAACTTCACATTTATGATTAATAAATCCCATTCTTTTGCATCGAAAAAAATAAATAAAAAGACTGGTTCACTACTTCAATATACCTGTTCTCTAGCTAGTCCGTCTAGCAATGAACCATCGAGGAAACAAATGGGCAATGCTACAGGAAATTCATGGAATGACATGAAAAAAACAAACCAAAGTCTATTGAATGATCTTATAAGTTCAGCCATCTCTATCTCTCTCCAGATTTCCTTTTCTTTTGATTACGATGTTCAAACTTTAGCCACCTTCTTTCTTATCTAGTCTTGCTAAAACTATACTAGCATTTAAGATCATTCATAGAATCCACTAGCACCTCCCCATGACCTACCATCCCCATTGACTAGGATCCGAGGTTATCCGCCTCCTGAAGTAAAAAGGTTTAAGCCAAAGCCCGGGAAAAGGAAAAGTTTAGGGAATTAAGTAAATAATAAACCAACACATGACCTTCTACATTAGTCATTAGTCACAAAAACGTCATATAACTAGAAGATAATCATTTTAATTGCAAAAGAACAAAAAAGAAAACAAGAGAGAGAGAAGGATAAGCAAAATCAAAATTAGAGAAAGAGAGGATGGATTTATACAATGGATGGATTTTCAATATGTACAAAGATTTATAGATAAAGCTATTAACAAAGTGGAAACCATTTGGTACCATATATACATTGCTTGGAGAGCATGCAAGTCTTTCTTAAGTAGCAAACTGGTGATAATTTATCAGTAGTAACTCTATCCCTTCCTGGTCGTTTCGGGTTTAGATCCGGGAGAAGTATATACACGATCTTCATTTACTTTCACTCTGAACTCAGGCAGACTGACTGTGCTGTATTCGTAATTTAACGGAGGTTCACGTCTTCACTAACTATTTCTAATCTGGACTGAAGTTTGTACAGAAGGGTATCTACAAGGTGGCATGACGATCTGAGCACTCTAAAAGGTCATCCAAAATAGTTTAGTGATTTCGCGACCTTTATGAGTAGGGCTTAATTAAACTGAAATTGTAAAGAGACTTTGACCTGAACAGACCACCAAATAGGAACCTGGTTGGGGATTCTTGAGGAAGAGACTTGGGATTCTCAGAGGTGCCTTTAACCTGGAGGACAGTTAGGCCAATTGCTTGCCTGATGGAATCAATGGTCTTGGCGTCGACGGGGTTTCCAGCTGCATCACGTACGTAAAATGTGTTGACGGCTTTTCCTCCTGTTGTTGTTACTTCTGCCCTAGTAACAGACAGGCTATTTTCACGGAAGATGCGAGTAACATCTGTTAACAGCCCGACTCGGTCACTTGTACATAACTCTAGCTTTAAACCCTGTGAGAAAATCAGCATTTGACTACAATTTCAATAACTAGGCAAGATTATAAGAGAATAAAACTCAGGATTACAAGAAATATTAAGACTAGTTAACAAGATTCCACTGGGAAAAAACAAGTATGAGCAAGATTGAATAATTGAAGAGGGGGAGAGAGCATTGGATTTACACAAGAGATCATTTTTCCTGGAAGGTTTTAAACAAACTGATTTACAAAAACATCTGCACTATCTCACATGACTAACATGGGAATCAACAAGTCAAAAAAAATATGATATTTCTGGCTCTCTCTATAATAATTGAAGTTGGACTGCAAACAAAAAAGCTATTGGCATACTGTATCATGTTATTGGTAAACTGTTGTGCCACAACAACAAACAAGCTTAATCTACTATTATATTTTAATTAATAAAAGAAGTTGGAAGTCATGCTAATGTAAATACATAATTCAAAACCACAAAATGAGCAACATAGACCGTCCACCCTTACCTCAGATACTCTTCTCTCTATTGCTGCTTCAAGACATTGGATCAATCGTTCTCTCTCAGCATCTGAATTTACAGGAGAACCATCTACATGCCTGATATAGAATTCCTTCAACAACAGCGAGAAAAGAAGTTAGCTAAAAATCTAATAAAATAACTACGCCGACGCAAGTATATCGAAAAAATTTAGATACCTGATAAGCTTCTGGCCCTTCAGCATCAACAGTTCCATGATAAACCACATACTGCATATCAGTCAGGGTACAAACTGTATCAAATAGTAACTTTGGTCTATCTTTGCACTTTATAGTGACCACTGAATAGTCTTTATCATACCAATTGACAACGGTAACATTAGGTCTAAGATTCTCATCCAACAGGTCATCAACAGATCGTTCATAGTCCCTGTCATCAAACATCATTTGGTGAAGCCTTCTTTCAGTGTGAGTGTCCCCAACAGAAACTACGGTCTTGGCTCCTCTAGTTTTATTATTACCCTTAAGTACATTACATAAAAGCTTCTTAATCATAGACAGCCTTTCAGGATCACTAATAGGAGACCCTGTTGACTCATCGGTTACGTGCATCACAGCTGCCGCCCGGGTATTATGAGTCCATACTTCAGCATTCACCACATTGCATTTAAGGTCAGTGAGAACTGCACTCACTTCAGATAGAAGTCCAGGTCGATCAGTCCCAGTTAACTCAATTGAAGTATGATTTTCCGATGGTTGCACACCCACAGATCTTCTTAGGGAAGGTGTACAGCAGGAATCTGCACCAAGAGACTGTGCAACAACTCTAAGAATCAGATGTGCATGGTCAAAAAAAGTGCAAAAACAAATTGATGTATAAGACTGACAAATCCAACCTTATGAATATAATTGATAATCCCTTCATCTAGAATCTTGTTTCTCTTGTGATCAGTCACATTAAATACTAGCAAAAAGAAGGACAACAACAGCATAAGGTTCAGGTTCCAGTAAAAAAGAACAACAGGTACAAGTTTTCCTAGCGAGAGAAAACAGAAGAGAAGAAAAGAATTATTACCATCCATGAACCATCCTCCATCAGAAGAGATGTAAGCTTTGGTTATAATGAGATTCAAATCAGTAAGAACTTGTACAACTTCAAGAAGTATTCCATGTTTGTTTGCACTATCCACCTTCATTAACAGATAGGGGGAAAAAAAGATCAACAAAAGAGTTTAGAAAGTAAGAAACACAAATAAATAACAAAGAAAAAGACAGTGTGAAGCAACCAACTAATTCCAAAGAAAATAAATGAAACAAGTCTCACCTGAATAACAGTTGCATTTTTGCAGGTATCGTTGTCAATTACAACCCTAAATAAAAAGAAACAGAAGAGAGTAAAACATCTATGCTATATCTATCTGCTTTAAAGAGACTTTCAGGAATATCAATGATGAAAGAAACTACTTACATGGGTGGATTCATCCTTCTAATAAACTTCTCATACTCATCATCCATGTCCAGTGAAGAACTAAAATCAGATTCTGAAGACAAAAACATAACTCAAGATTTTAATTACACAAATCTAGAAACATTAATTAACCCATGACAGAGAAAAACCATCAATTTCAATTACCAAAACAAGAAATTTTAAAGCCCTTGACCAATTTAAGGAAAAAAAAATACTGGAAAAGGCCGGGGTCATGAGTGCAAATTTCTATCAAAAGAATAGGAAAAATGTCAAAAAATAAATAAATTATAAATGAACATGCCTATTGGCTAATCACCTATAGAACAGACACTTAATTGAAGAACTTATTATGAGTGAAAAAGTGGATGAACTACTCAAACCGTCTGAATATGGAACCCACTCTAAGGTGGAGAAACATGAAAAGCTTGGATTAAAAAGTAAGTAAACAAGAAACTGTAACAATTAGGGCAAAGTAAATGACAAAATTCATCACTGGAAACCACAAAAGATGACAAAATTAAGAACCAGTAAAGTTATAATTTCATGACCCAATACACAGAACTGAGAACCAACCCACCAAAACCATAAACCAGGACAAAGAAACTGAAATAGCTTAAAACCAAAAGGCAAACGGAAACCCCATCACCCACATCATGAGTAAACAGAGGAACGAAATATTCAAGGAAGCAAATGAAACTGCCAGAGTGGGTGAGAAGGAGGAGAAAGAAGGCAAAAAAAAAAGATTCTTACCCATAGAAATTCTGTGCGGAATCGAATTCCTTGATAATTCACTAGAAACAAGTTCACTGAAGAAAGAAAAAGAGAGGAGAAAAAGCAAACTGAAACCCTTTGTTCTCTTACAAAACCACCTCTTTTCACAGCCAAAAGAAAAACCTCTCAAAACCCTTTCTTCCTTGCCTTATAAATTAAAATCACCCCGACAAGAGATACAAAACCTGCAATTTCGTACTTTTTCGCTCACTGCTCTCTGTGAAATCTCTCTTTCTTGGTCTGCGTTTGTGTCTCCACTTAAAATGAGTGCCCAAACAAGACCTTCTAATCTTCCACCAGTTTTCTTCTTCTCGACACGCGCATGTTAGAATAATCCTTGACTGCCGAGTGTGAACGCTAAAATACGCCAAAGTCAGACGAATGTTTTATGGGCTGCTGCTATTTTACACGTGACAGAAAAAACTTCAAACACCAAAAGTCTCTTGGAACGAAATTCTAGGCATTCGGTTAAGAGCAGTGTCCCGCACTTCCGGGAAGCTATCCCTCTCAAACGGTTTCTTTACCGTTAGATCACGCTAAAATCCAGATCTAATAGTCTTGAACCCTTTACGAAAAATGATGGGTCCTTTCCTGAAAGTGGTGGGTCCTTTTCTGAATGAGAATCCAACCATTGGCTTGATCATCTAACAGTAAAGAAGCCGCTTGAGCGTGACAGCTTCCCACAAAACGGTGCGGGATAGCATTTGCCTTCGGTTAATCATGTTGAGAGGACCGTTTAATGGCTAGTGTTACCCCGCAATGCACCTGGCACTTTTATGGCACGAGCGTAATCTGGCAATAACGTGGTTCAGTGAATTAAGCTTCACCCATAAATTTGTTTAAGCCTTATAAGTTTGTACCAATGCAAACAACAACAACACAGTTCTACAACGGAAGTCTAGGGCTTCTTTTCCTTCTCTTTTCTTCTCAAATGCTTACCATAAAGCATTCAAACATTTCCATACATTCATTAACATAATCAACCAACCAAGAACACTTAGAACATGACACAATTAACCCATTTTATTGCACCAAAGGGAAGATATACAAAATATGCCCACTTGGGGACTTACACACACATATTGCTCTTGAACCAAGCCTTTACCTTACCAAAACTCTCTCAATTTGAGTCTCACAATCTCCTATGTAAGCCTACTGAATTTCCTATGCATTTGCACATTTATACAACATCTATAATGGCCAAAAATCATGCACAACACTTGCACATGCATGGGACAACCATGTGTCCCATAAGGCAGTTTCATAAGCGCCAATAATTGTGTCTACTGGCCAGTTTCTTCTCTAACTCAAGCCAGCCTTCTACACCTGTTCCACGACAGTTATGAACACACCTTTTAAGTTATAAACTTCCTCTATAACCGTTCTCCCTTGTCTCACACCTTTGGAACGCTTATATAGACAATAACCAACTCATAACCGTCACTTGAGCCATAACGTGCAAACTTTTCACATTATTGAACTTGGCCTTGAATCAATACTCAGCCAACATGGCCTTGTAGTTGTTTTGGCGCCAATGTACAACAAACATTGCGCTAAAATCCTCTCGGCCGTTCATTTAGCTCATTCTGGTTATTCATGCGTCATATGCTTCACTTAGCCAATTTGCTCGACAATACTAATGCCCACTCTTGCATTACTATCTTGTTTGCACTGTTCAAGCTTTGGCCAGTCTTGAACTAATACATAACCAACTCTTGGCCTATCTACACTCTTGTATCATCCTTAAGTTTGGGCGAACTTAATTCCATGGATATGCATCAATGCCAACATCGCATGTTGCATTTTGTCACTTTGGCATTGTCTTGCCCTTTCCTCAATGAAACTTCATTGTGTCGGTCAATAAGCTTCATTACTCAGCCAATGTCCTTACGGTTTAGCATCATTTTCGCGCTTCACAGGCCCTGCAGGGTCCCGCTATCTTAGCACTTAATAGTCTATTCAGTGTAGCGCCATCTTGGTCGTTCGTTGACTAGGCCGGCTATGCTGTAACGCGCCATCTTGGCCTTCACTACCCTGACCGGTCATATACCTTTCCCACCTAATTCGTAGTATAAACACTATACTTGTCTTAACTTCGCTGCATGCACTTCTTCTAGAACCTCTTATGAAATTCAACAATCTTTGCTGGCTTTCGCAAAATGTTCTTAGCCAACTCTCATGCCTTAGCATAAACATCACTTAGCTTTACTTCCTTGTTATTGATCTCATACATTTGAGCCAAATTTTGGCGTCGTGTACTACGCTTCCACTGCTACTCAAATCATGCATCAATACCCAAATGCAAACTTGAAATTCTTCTTAGCCAATTCCTCCAAATTATGCCTGAATTTTATTTGAATCCTTTTCGACTAGGTGTATGCATGGAATGGTTCTTCCCAAACTGATCCTTGCGATCATTGCCATAGTCTTTTGCCTCCCGACTTTGCTTTTTTGCATCTAACTCAACATGACAAGGACTTATAAACGACTTGACCTTCAATTTCAATTAATTTTGCTGGCACATGCCTTGGGATGTTGTCCTCCATGGCCTCCGCTAAGCATGTCAGAAAGTGCATAGGGGTTTCCTTTTCATAATATACTCGAATCTTACATTTCATGCCTCGCAAATTCTGATTATGCAAAACCAATTCAAGAACTCATTTCTCTGGATGCGGTTACTAAGGCCATATTGCATACCCGAACAGAAACATGTGAGTTTTCTTTGCCTAACCTTCTAAAGCAAAACAATTGAGTTGCATAGCCCATCTATGCAAGTGACTAACTGTCTTTTGGACATATCATTTCTAACCCTTTAGTTGTCCACACGCATTACGTTCAAAGCTAACATGTCTCCAACTATTCCTTTAAACCACATTGCTACATTTCCTGGAAAGAATGTTCCTTTCTTTAGGCCATGCGTTTTACCCAACTCATGCTTGCCGATGGAGTGATTCATATCTTGTTGTATTTCTTGCATTGTCGTTTCCCATCCGCCGTCGTGCCATATCGCAATTCCCAAACAACAATATCATTTTCGCGTCAATTATGACCCTTGTCATATGCTTTGCTTATTAGCTTTCACCTTGTCTCACTATTGCATACAATAGGCATAGTATGCTATTGCAGCACTTTCCCATGAATTAGCTTTACATCGTAAATAAAGGGGAAAGGCTTTATAAACGAAAACACCTTCATTCACTACTGCTCTCACATAGTAAGACCCTGTACCATTACATGATTAATTCACTTATTATTTTTGTAAGCTGAAACTTCATTAACAAAGAAAATTGCTTACAGCAAAGCAAAGTCTATACAAACTTGAATACTCAAATAAAAATTTGTACAACCCAAACTCTACACACAAAATTTGCAACAAACGACAACTAAATCTACATAAAACAAGCTCAAAAAACACCATGCTCTTTGCACCAAGTGTTTCCAATGGAGACAACAACACTCCTTCTTGTTCTAGATTAGTGTTGATGGTGGATTTTTGACGAAGGATAAAATCGTAAAATCATAATTTCGTATATTTCTGATCTAGTAATCAGACGAGTATGTGAAGTTCATATTTCAGAATTTAAGCATGAAAGCTCATGCCACGATAATCTCTGACTGAGTGTACTGCCTCTCGGAGCACGCATATATATACATTCATTAAAGCCTCTCAGCTGAGCTTTCACATATTTCATCAATACTGATCAATTTGAGTATTCATTCTTGTATAAAATCGAGAATGATTGGACGGCTCCTAAATGGATTCACCACTAGTATAGAGCAACAATGTCTTCAGGATGTAGCAATATTCCCTAACTATACATAATAAATATTCAGAATGAGTATGATGCTTCACCTATCTCATACCTCGACTCTCGAATAAATATAATGCTCCTAGACCGATTGCCTGCTAGTATAGACTATAGAGCCATCAATTAATTAATTCAAGTCACAAAATTCATCAATTGAATTCCTAGAAAATATTATATTTTCATCATAATATTTCATTACTTCAATTCAAGGCCTCTCCCAGCAGAATTCCATGGGTTAGTGATAAATATTCAACGTTCGGGCATTTGAGACCACCACCGAGTAAGCCCCGAGAAAATGGTGCGAGTGTACTTAACAATAATGCACAAATGATCACCCAAATGCATAAACGAGCATTCAAAATATGGACGAACGAGAAAGTATGGAAACCTATGCAAAATAGGAAAATGAAGCAAAATAAAAAAATAAAGAGGCGCATGTGACATGGGTGATCGGTGCCTAATATTGCATATTTCTAGATCATTTTGTTGTCTTTTATCACATCCCAAGTGTTATAATATCTCATTTTATATCAAATCTTGTATTTTGCGCATTTGTTCATTAGTGGGTAATTTTTTCGGAATAATCTCATTTTGTTTCGTGTTTTAGGTGGTTGGGAAAATGCTGAGCAAGAAAGCGGTGGGTCGATACAAAGTGAGATCAGAGAGGACTTGGTGTTCACATGATAAATGGAGATCAAAAGAAGGCGTGTGACCATAAGGGTTAAAGTGGAGGACCAACTGACTTTGCCGAAGCTTACACGTCAAGGTGGTCATGCCAGATGATACATTGTTCACATATGGGAAACAAAGATATAATACAAGTCATAGCTATCATTCTCTCACACACCTGAACTTGGTATTAATGCCTAACACACTAGTAAGCCTTTTATCACCTTCACCAATTATCATTTCCAAGATTGGAACAAAAAGAAATCGTCTTCTTTCTTACTCCACCCGACAACTGCACCCATTCCTCTATCTTCTGTGTACCACCAGTCCATCACCGCCGACCTCTATGTATCCTTCTCTTTCAAGTTGTCAAGTACCTCCATCACCATCTTTCCTAAGAAGTCTTCTCTGTACGCACTTTAAGTTAACCCTAGATAGCTATTATTTGAGGAAAAATAGGCTGGCTAATTTGTCTCCAAGAGCTGCTAGAATGACAACTGAAGATCTGAATTTCAAGTTCTCTGCAACATCAACATCATTAGACAATAGGGTGGATGTGTACAGCGAAGAAAATGCATCAGTGGTGAGTTTTGTAGACATCAAATCCCTAATTTTGTTGTTGTACTTTATTGAAAATGGGATTAAAAATTGGGAGAAATATTGTATAAATTGGGAGAGGGATTGTAGATAAAAACTCAAGCCCGGAGTAGCCGGTGCAAGCTGTAGCAATTTAGGTTTAGTTTTCAGTATTTTTCTCATGTTCTAAAAATCTCTGCTAGGGCAGAGATGAAACCTTTTTAATAATTAGAATTCCTCATGTTTGATTTTACTTGTTCTTCTCTATGGGATTTCAATGAAAAGTATGATTAGTTTCTGAATTTTGGCAAATTACTTTCACCTTGTATGTCAAGCATCCTAGGTAGTTGGATTAATTCTTTGTCAATATTCAAGCATATGTAAACTGTTTTTAGTTCAATCTCTGATTTCTTATGCCTTAGAAAGACAAGTAATACTAGGGATTGACATCTTTTGCTGAGATTAAATCATCATCTTTGTTAGTGATTATATCACATCTTCAAGGTAGTTTGAAGCTAGAACTTCTATAGCTCCTTGATTGAAGGGAGAGCTAGTATATCAAATTAGGGATTTCTTTGCGTTTAGGAGGTGGACTCGAAGCCCTAGTTTACCATTTATTGCTTTGGAATCTTATTTCTTTTGTATAATCATCCATCACTTTGTCGTATATACGCAAACAAAAACACCTTTTGTTACTTCTCGTTTGAATCAGTATAGAAAGACCTTAGAATCAACTCTACATCGCCCTAGTATCTGTAGGATCGACCTGTATTTGCTTTGTCTACTATAGACGTTGTGCACTTGCAGTTTAATATTGTAGCCATCTTTCCTAGCCTACCAATGGGCCCACCATGCCACGGTCGTGGCCGGTCCCTCGACTCCCCATCTTTTTATTTTATTATTATTATTTTCCTCATCTCTTGAAATTCCCTCATTTGAGTAAACTTCCTCGTTTGAGCAAAACTCCTAGTTTTCCATATTCCTTCACACAAGTTAGAAAAATAATAAATAAATAAATAAAGGGAAGAGCGTCTTGGGACTGGGCCCACTGGCCAGCTGGCCATGCCACGGCCTTGGTCGGTCCCACGCATATCTAATTCCTTATTTTATTATTATTTTTTCTCTCATCTCATGAAACTCCCTCGTTTGAGCAAATTCTTGGCTTCCACTTTCCATATTTCTCCAATATTGCTCAAATTTCCAAAAAGCCAAAAAGGCAAATGGTCCCACGACCGTCCGGGCTTCTCATGAAAAATATTAAAATACTATTATTTTAATATTTTTAAAATATTGGTCGCACGAGCAAAGTCCTAATTGCTCATTCGATCAAAATTGAAAGTTTTAGTCAATCAAACTCTTCTGAAAATCCAAAATATTACAGATATCAGAAAATACCAAAATTCTAAGGATTGATCCACGAGCAACATGGTGACACGGGCATGCCCCCTTGGTCGGCCAAGGTCATCCCTTTGGCTTGCAAAAGCTGGTTTCATCCATTTTGATGATTTCTCTTCCCAAACAACTTGGAATTTGATCCATCGACCATACGCTGGTCCAACAACCACCAAGGGTCGGTTCCATACCCCTTGGTCGGTCCCGCTTCTCTCTATAATTAGGTTTTACCACCTAATGCTTAGACGATCACTATTTTAGTAACAATTAAATGAGCATTTAATTATCCTTTCACCAACTGGTCTACAAAGGACTTTGGTGCATGCTCATTCGAGCACCCGGGCGCTACATGGTCATCCCATCATCTCATGTAGCTGGTCCCTCTCTTACTCATTGGTAGATTTTCAGTAAATCATCCATTAATCAACAATCAATAAAAAATTATGGTTTCGAACCAAATGCTCTGCAAAGCGGTTCAAACACCAATAATTTTATGTTGATCCAACAATCAACATTTTAATTAATTATACAATATTCGGTCCATCTATTAGTATTTTTTATTAATATTTTATTTGGTCTCACTACCAATAATTCATTACTCGAGCAATATTTGCTCATACTAACAATATTGATTCAACTATCAATATTTAATTGCTTGACCGAGCAATATTTCTCATGTTGATTCAGCTATCAATATTCGAGTAGCAATATTCCTCATGTTGATTTAACTATCAACATTCGAGAATTCCACACCGATCCGGCTATCATATTTCATTGGTTTAGCAACCATGTATTTGGTTCATCAGTTGACATTATAATCTCTCTTCGTCATTCGACAACTCATGACGCAAGTGCTCAACAACATTTTCTATCAACAGGTCCATGATCGAGCAATATCATTACACCGATGTTTATCTAAATCATCAGAGTATCGTCAGTTGACACATATATTTCATAAACTCATTAGACTCAATGTCTATACATCTGTCCCAGCAGACATGCTCAATCCATGAATCATAGAGCATTCTCCAATCATGCTCAAATCATCAAGGATACGACTCATAGTCTAGTCAAGTCAACAACTGACTAATAAAATACACGTCTTCCTTGCAGACTCCACATTTATGAGACATCAATCATGTAACATGGGGGGATATTTACTAGGGTTTTGGTCAGGCGTGTTCCATGTTTGATTGAGAAATGTGAGGTGGTGAACATTCCCATGACTAACAAAATGGAACCTGCGTGTTCCATGTTTCATGAATGTAAGGCAGGAAGACGAAGAACTCAAGGGTAGAGGATTTTGGGTACCTATAGAAAATGATTGAGCACCCACGGTTAATCATTCATCTCCCTACAACCTAAGGCACACGTGCAGAAAAGGGGTGTGGTATGGACAACCAAGACCATGGATTTATCATTGCCAAGGACAAATCCTGACCACTCTTTACATAGGTAAATTTAGCCAAATTGTGCTATGTATTCTAGATTGGTCGACCGAACGAGGCCTTCTATAACGTCACAATAAATGTATAAAAAAAAAATCAGTTTTTTGGTTTCTCAAATTTTATGAAACTGAGGTTTATATTCACATAATCAATCAAAGTGATCCGAAATTTTCATTAATTACGACTAAGCAAACAAATTATATGTTCAAAGATCATCTGATTCGACTGGTGTCGAACAATTTCAGTATGTTTTTCATAACAATTTTTTTTATTCAAATTTTTAAAATTCAAATCAAAGAGTTGATAAAAGATAAAGGACTTCAATTTAATGCAAAGACAAAATTGTAGACCCTATGTAAACGATAAAACCTTTTAATTTTTGTTTAAATTCAAACATAGTTGCCGCTTTCAAAATCAAGTTCTACCGGGGAAAAAACTAAACATTGAAATCTTGTCTGTCAAGAAAACGACGGGTTATGGGTGTAGATTATCGCACTGATATGAATGAAATAACCGACCCGACTCGGTTCATTGCTTCAAAATAGATGCATCTAACAAATCATTAAAAAAAATAAAAAAATAAAAATTGTTATGCACTAAAGTAGAATTTTCGGACTCTAAACTAGCTTCATTTTTCTTCCATATTTAAAACTAAAACAATTATTGTCTGGTTCTTAATTTTGAAACTTGTAATTCATTGTTAAAGGTTCATCATTCAAACTATCACTTGTTAGTAAGTTCTTATCTCTATTTTTCTTCTTATCCAAACTAAAACCTTAAATAGTTATAGAGATGATTATGTTTAGTAATCGAAAACTAAAATAACAATGCAATTATCTAGTTTCCCACCAACGGTACTCGTAGAGCTTCTTGATCCCACATAAGTCTTTAAACGAGAGGTCGTAAGAGATTTCGCCTAAATAGGTTACTTTCCTCTCCGGATAGACGACCCACCAGAAGCAACACGAATGAAGTTTGCCTGGCTCTTAGGATAGTTTGCAAGAAATGCAAACTGAATTATTTATAGGTCAAGGTTGTTTGGATAACAAGGAAATTCCAAAACCAACAATATTCTCAAGATATGCATTAAAGTACCTAATTAGGTTTTCCTATTTCCAATTAATGTCAAACAATATTTCTGAAATCTCTCTTAGAAAATTTATATTATTAGTTTAGCACATTAACTAATAATCCTTTTCCAGAGGATATGCTTTAGTTGTTTGTAATTAAAACATATATAATCGAAAGTCATAATTAAATGTTTTTCAACATTTCGGTTTGGGATCACCTTGAGCATCAAAGAATAACTTTGAACAAATAATGATAAGAGTTATGCACATGTTCAAATAATGTCGACATCTAGAAGTTTCCTATCTTAGCAAACCCAACATAAAAAAAAATATGTGAATCTGGAAACTTGGTTTTGCTCTTGGGACCGGTTCTACTATGACTTCAAACTAAGTTAGGACCGGTTATACCATGACTCCCAATATAGGTTATGACCGGTTCTACCTTGCTTCCCAAAACTAGCTAGGATCGGTTATACCATGTCACTAGATATAGGTTATCACCGATGTTTATGGGTGAAAACTATTTCTGCTGGTTTTGGTAATTTTTGGGGTGTGTGGATGAGAAATGAATCTAAACCCTAAACAAATGCACTGCACGGGAGTGCTTTCTGATTCGAGAGATCAATCTGTACAATTCTGACCTAAACCAAGAAATGGTCGTTCCAGACTTGCTTCGGTCACAAAGTGAAGGAGATGGGGTTGATCTTGGGGAGGGAAGCGAAGAAGGTGTTGAGAGTGTGAAGGTGTTGGCTGTTTATGACTTGTATCAAAAGATGAACTGGCTTGCAAAAATGTAAGCAATCAGCTCTGAGTGTTTGAATATGTTATATCAACACTTGGTTTCTGTCTGTTTTCCAAATAGGGAGGAGAACCTATTTATATAAGTCATTGAGCGCAACCCTCGTCTCTCGTGGGAAGTGGAGGAAGTTGAGTGATGGAATAGTGAGGTCGTGTTAGTGTCACACGATCAGTCTCTACCCACTTCTCCCATCATCGCTAACCGTCCATGTCTTCCTGACACGTTCTTGTGATGGCGCGTTGCACGCTGCATGCTGTAAACCACCAGACCAATACCCCAGTAAGTATCCCCCAGTTTGTGACATGCTTGATGTCTCGAATGTGTGGATCGGGGGACTCACAAGAAGTAGCACGTGGTGCTAGGTTAAATAACTAAGTTATTTGGGAAATCGATATTTATAAAATATCGTGTGTATTCTGCATGTAATGCATCGAATATATTCAATATGTATGAAGCATCGTTGTTTTAAAGCTTAACGGAGTAAGTCACGGATTAAGCGTCTTAAAATAGCATCACGTCCAACCATTTTCGAGTGATCGTTTGGAGGATGCATGGGCGGGGCATGCTTTGGCCGATCACTCCATGTGGAAGAGTGGCGGACGGTGATCATAGGGATGCTTCATTGGTCGTCTAGCTCTTAGCCTAGGCTGTCCGACCAAGCTAGCGAAGTTGGACGGACGAGATGGCTTAAGACCCTCATCTGCGACCGTCGGTGGAATTTTAGGGTTTTAAAGAGGTGCGCAAGCATCCATCTTTGGCTCAATCAAACTCAGGCCTGGGCGCCACTTTTGGTGGGGCCGATTGGTTAGGCGTGTAGACAGCATGTCATTGTACATGTCTATGCCGGCTCGTCTCGCGAAGGTGCGATCTAGGACACTCGATTTGACCGGTAAAGAGGAGTGGCTGAGATCAAATTTCGACAGGAATCCTATGCCGCAAAGGATTCTTAAAGGGGCGCGACATGCCACCTTCAAGGCATACGAATCGAGGCATCCGGACATGGCTTGTTTTGGTCGGTCGGACATAGAGATAGACAGACCCACATTGATCACGTTGATACTCTCTGGACTTGCTTAGTCTATTCCTGCACCCTTCATCCAAGCTGGCGAAGATGGGCGCTCGTGATTGGTTAACGACACATGCTACATGCCGCAAACCCTAATTAGGTTTTTGGATCGGTCGTGCGCATGCAACTTCATCCAAACGGTTTGGAAAGCTATGCTTCTCCCTTGGGGAGGCCGATCATGTGGGGACCACGTTGGGCCGGCGGTGAGCATGCGTGTACTTATTCCACGGTCCTAGGTGTGATCTAAGCCATCCAACCATGCTTGCGAAGTTGGATGGTCGTGATCAATTTAAGACACTAGTGGACTTCCACGGTTTTTAAAGCATCACGCCAACCATGTTTTGAGCAATCGTTTATTGCTCCATGGCATGGTCGTGAGAGAACCGATCAGGTAGGTGAAAAGTGGGCCCGCCAATGTGCATGCCAACGCTTCTCCGGTCAATCGCGGGACGATCCAAGCCGTCCAACTTGGCTTGCGAAGTTGGACGGTCGCGACTTTTTTGAGACTATTTTTAACAGTCTTGCGCATACTAGTCGCTCCATACCATCTCGACCATCCTTTTTCAGGGCTGGCGTTTGGTGGCTATTTGGGGGCATAACATGCGTTCTACCGGCCATGGCATAAACGGGATCGCCGGTGGTCATTGCGGTGATAGCCTGCTCCTGCTGAGGATCGTATAGGCTGGTTAAATCATGAGGCCATCCTGCGTGGTCGTGATTGTTTCTGAGACTGACATGGGAAGTCCAGATTTCCCTTATGAAATATGCTCAATCGGGCTAGTATAACACACCGAGAGATATATGCTCAATCAGGCTAGTATAACACACCGAGAGATGTATGCTCAATCGGGCTATTATAACACACCGAGAGATGTAGCCTGTACGGATATTTCGTGCATGCCTCACTATCGACACTTGGAGATTCGTGTTTCTCTGATAAGAGCAACACTCAGTCGTCATGCCGCACCAATAATGAGAGTTCTGCGGGAACAATACAAGAAATACAAGGCTAATCATGCATTAATTAATAATGCTATAAATCCACAGAATATCGGGATTGTTGCTACATGCTCCGTTCTGGGTGTATTTAATTCACAGAATACTGGGATTGTTGCCACATGCTCCATTATAGGTGAATTAGTAAAGTGAAGAAGTATTCATCACTCGGATAGCTTTATCCTCTGCATGATGTCAGTGTATTAAGTTCGGCTTTTACAATTTTATCCTTGAACAAAAATCCACCATCAACATTAAGTCCCCTACCTATCACACAATGGTTACATCATTGTGGGGTAGGCATGAAATGGTGACAGTATGCACGTAAGAAGACAAGATAAAGGAAATTTACCTGGAGGGACTCTGGCCGGCCATGTTGGCAATCATCCATGTGAGTATGCCAGGTGTGACCACGACCTTGGTGGGACCGGTTTCCTCCTTCGGGTATTTGAGCCAAGAAGGGAATAGAACTTGTATGCTCCTCTTCCCATAGAAAACCGTGCATGTAACCCTGGACGAATGTGGACCCCACCATGTATATGCTTCGACCAGACGTCACCCTGTTGCACCTGTTTGATAGGCATGTGGGCCTGCCTACTTCGCTTAACCGTGGGACTCATCATTCGCCTGCTTGATCGAATGTGATCTTGCTGTGCCTGCTTCGGTCGAACGTGGGACCCGATGTGAGCATGATTGCTTCGAACATGGGCAACTGTGCATGCTTCGATCAAACACGGGCCCACCGTGTACATGTTTCAAACGTCGACCATGTCTTGTGCCTGCTTTGCTCGTACGGTTGATGTGCTTGCTCGAGTGTCATTCTTGCTACTTCTACCAAACACCGACCTTACTATCTTGACCAAATACCGGCCTTGCTTCCTTGACCAAACACCGACCTTGCTGCGTGCTTCGCTCGAACGTGGGACCCGCCGCGTGCTTGCTTTGCTCAAATATGAACCTTGTGTGGTCAAATGTGAATGTGGGTCCTGCAGAGAGCGTTGAAGCAGCTTCTGGAGCGAGCAGGTTCTGGAGAGCGTTGAAGCAGCTTATGGAGCGAGCAGGTCCCGGAGAGCGTTGAAGCAGCTTCTGGAGTGAGCAGGGCCCGAAGAGCGTTGAAGCAGCTTCTGGAGCGAGCAGGTCCCAGAGAGCGTTGAAGCATCTTTTGGAGCGAGCAGGTCCAGGAGAGCGTTGAAGCAGCTTCTGGAGCGAGCAGGTCCCGGAGAGCGTTGAAGCAGCTTCTAGAGCGATCAGGTCCTGAAGATCGTTGAAGCAGCTTCTTCTGGAGAGAGGGCATTGAAGCGACTTCTGCTGGAGGGAGCGTTGAAGCGACTTCTTCTTCATTTTAGTTTCCCCTTGCGAATTACATGCTTCTTGATTTACCATATCTCTTGTGTTGAAGAAGTTCTTGACTTTTGTACGTAGTGGTCATTGATATGGTGAAGTTCTGGATGATATCAATTGACAAGCAACAACGATTCTTGGAAGCATCTGTGATCAGAAGAGACTGGCATGGAGAGG
Organism: Papaver somniferum; assembly: GCF_003573695.1. NCBI lineage: Eukaryota > Viridiplantae > Streptophyta > Magnoliopsida > Ranunculales > Papaveraceae > Papaver > Papaver somniferum. The sequence goes on from NC_039364.1 coordinate 132,387,753, forward strand.
CATGATGCCAACTTGCACGAAATTGACACCCTCATACAATGGTAGAGATCGTTTCGTTATTAGAGGGAGAAGCTGGAACTGATGGCTTTCTTGATATTTCTTCATGGAATAGAGAAGAGGGAGATAGTCCCCTGCCCACGAGTATCTACTGAGCTTTCGACTTGATAGATGTTGTCACTCTAGGTTCATGAGGTCGTCTTTACGTCTGATCACTTGAGTATATCCTCGTCTTTGGACATCTTGGAATCATAATGATAGCGTGCTTGCATCTCTCTAAATTCACCATCTTTGAGATGGGAAGTGCTAAGCATTCCCCAGTCACACTCTTTGGTAATGCAATTACTTCTTCTACGGGAGACAAATTCTGAAAGCGTCTTTCATTGATGTAGTTACCGTCGATCCAGATATGGAATATCTTGGACGTTGTTTCATCATTGTGGCAGTCGTGCATGTGGTACTAGAGTTGAAGTTGGCAATTTTGGACGCGCAGAATATTTTATCTCGGTGGCTTTCCTCTTGTTGCTTCAGCGAAACGGCTTACGGAAGGCTGAAGGTTGTATTGCCTGTTGGCGAGATGTATGCTGAGTAACGAACATCATGAGTCTCTTAATTACTGGCAAACCTGGTTCTTTCTAGCAGGGCAGATGTTGTTGTAGATGAGCGTTCAACAGCTTCACGGAGTCCAGATGATGACCAAAAGCGCAGATCCTCCAACATAGCACGATAGACATGCACCATCGTTTGATAGAGTGACTCGCCCGGATCTTTCTCGACATGACGCGCGGACATCGTTATCTTCTTGAGGCTGCTCCCTTGAGGTATCGTCTCCAGTGGAAGATTGCCGTCATAGAGCGTTGATACGTTGCACCGGCGTTCTTTAAACCAAATGGCATTACAGTATAATAAAAATTTCCGAGAGGAGTTCGAAAAGCTGTCTTACTTGCGTCATGTTCGTACATCCTTATCTGATTGTACCCACTATATCCATCCATGAATAAGAACATGTCGTGTATGCTGATGGAGTCTACTAACATGTCAATGTTAGGTAGAGGAAAATCGTCTTTGGGGCAGCATTTGTTCAAGTCTCTGAAATCCACGCAACACCTGATCTGTCCGTTTTTATTTTCACCGGTACCACATTAGCCAACCAGGTCGGATGATGGATGAGCTTAATGAAGCAAGCAGCAAGCAACTTCTGAATCTCTATCTTGATTTTCTCTTCTGCCTCGTGCCTGAATTGCCTCGGAGATTGCTTGATCAGATTGGCTCCAGGTATGACATGTAGATGGTGGGTGACCAATTTTTCATCTGGACCGGGAATTTCTTCATATGTCCAAGCGAATATATCCTGGTATTCTTTGAGAAGTTGTACAAGCTTCGTGCGTTCATCCATACACAAGGTTGAGCTGGTGGAGATAGGCCTAGTAGATTCTTCATCCCCGATGTTAACGATTTCGAGCTCATCAGTTGTGGAGTTGGTGCCGTCTTGCAGCTATCGTGGAGCATCCGGCACCTCTTACTGTGGATCGTCGTTGTTGTAGCATTCCGTTGGGCGGGGAGACTGGGTAGCAGTCTCTCCTGCTCATTGCTAACAGCGACGTCAGTATATGATTTTCCTTTTCTGGTCACAAATTTCCACAAAAGTTCGTTACCTCTTAGCGTGAGCGTGGGTTGCGGCTTCATCGGATGAAGATGAACGCATTGTCATCAAAGATGTATCGTGGGGCTTAGCCCTCAATGATGCGAGTCGGTCCTCCTCCTGAATTGACGCCCACGTGGGGAGTGGGATGCAATGAACTTTGTATGATCCTTCCTGCGGAGCTTCTCTTGGTTCAAACAATTCCACTCCACATATCGGTGCATAGGGAGACAGCGATGCAGGGATACAAACGACTTCTTTATTCGGCATAGTCTTCATGCACTGGTGATATGTCGAAGGGACGATCCTACTGCCATGAAGCCACGGTCTCCCCAATATCATGTGGTAGTCTGGCTCTTTTTCTATGACTTCGAATTTCACCTTTGACTGTACGGGCCCTACAGATAAATTCAGGTTGACATACCCGTACATATTGCTTTGGTTTCCCTCAAAGTATATCATTATAGTAGGCTTCCGTATGATCTTTCTTGGGCGAACCTTGGCTGTCCTGAGAGTCTTGAGAGTAATCACATTCGAAGACGCTCCTGTGTCGATAAGAGCCCTCTTGAGCTCTGAATCCTTGATGCGTGCGGTAATATGTAGGGCACGGTTATGACCTTCCTCTGGTTGATTACAGCAAACGTCTCCGCCCACTGATTCTTTGAGAGGTGTAAAAGTTCGCATAAACTTTCCACTAGAGAAGCCGCTTCCTGATCCACCGGCCTCTGGTTCATAGTGAAACTATTGGCTTGAGGAGGATCGTAGTGAGGATCAGTCCCCAGTGTAGGAGTCTCCATGACAGGACCGCTCATATCTGATGTCATCTTGATGAGGAGATCGGGTATGTCGTGTATTGCTTCTTCGATCAGGTCCATGTAGGCCCGCGCCACTGAAGTACTTGCTCCGGGTACGTTGAATGCGTTCTTTGTTGGCTCCAGGGGATGTCGTGGCTCTTATGGCAATCGATCAGTTAATGTCTTAAGAAAAGTGAGTACCTCTTTCTGAGTTGTAACCATGTACGTTTGTGCCCTTGCGAGAACTTCTTGTCTCTCCGTCAAATCCACTATGGTAATAGGGGGTTTTCCTCCTCTGTCTCCTCCAGCCCCTCGTCCTGATGGAGGAGTCGCAGTTTCTCTAGTGACGGCTGTAGGTGTTACACTCGAAGAGATGCCGGGTTTGCAGCTGCTCTTGCTCTGCTAATAGAAGGTGTCATGCCCAAAGGAATATCTCCCCTTACCCCGCTAGTGCTGGTGGTAGAGGACGAAATTCCACGAGATACATTGATCGTATTGACAGGATGCACGGTAACACCACTAATCGGGATATCAACGCCAAGATTATTGTCGGCATTAGTTCCGTCGGGATTGGTTGCTGATCCAGACCTAAGATCCACCATTTCGAAATTGATAAGATTGAATTGGATTTTGAAGAGATTGACTTCACAACCGAGAGATTAATCTCCCACTGTGGTCGCCAATTGTTTATGGGGGAAAACTATTTCTGCTGGTTTTGGTAATTTTTGGGGTGTGTGGATGAGAAATGAATCTAAAGCCTAAACAAATGCACTGCACGGGAGTGCTTTCTGATTCGAGAGATCAATTTGTACAATTCTGTCCTAACCAAGAAATGGTCGTTCCAGACTTGCTTCGGTCACAAAGTGAAGGAGATGGGGTTGATCTTAGGGAGGGAAGCGAATAAGGTGTTGAGAGTGTGAAGGTGTTGGTTGTTTATGACTTGTATCAGAAAGATGAACTGGCTTGCAAAAATGTAAGCAATCAGCTCTGAGTGTTTGAATACGTTATATCAACACTTGGTTTCTGTCTGTTTTCCAAATATGGAGGAGAACCTATTTATACAAGTCATTGAGCGCAACCCTAGTCTCTCGTGGGAAGTGGAGTGATGGAATAGTGGGGTCGTGTTAGTGTCACACGATCAGTCTCTACCCACTTCTCCCATCATCGCTAACCGTCCATGTCTTCCTGACACGTTCTTGTGATGGCGCGTTGCACGCTGCACGCTGTAAACCACTTGACCAATACCCCAGTAAGTATCCCCCAGTTTGTGACATGTTTGTTGTCTCGAATGTGTGAATCGTGGGACCCACAGGAAGTAGCATGTGGTGCTAGGTTAAATAACTAAGTTATTTTGGAAATCGATATTTATAAAATATCGTGTGTATTCTATGCATGTAATGCATCGAATATATTCAATATGTATGAAGCATCGTTGTTTTAAAGCTTAACGGAGTAAGTCACGGATTAAGCGTCTTAAAATAGCATCACGTCCAATCATCTTCGAGTGATCGTTTGGAGGCTGCATGGGCGGGCCATGCTTTGGACGATCACTCCATGTGGAAGAGTGGCGTACGGTTATCATAGGGATGCTTCATTGGTCGTTTAGCTCTTAACCTAGGCTGTCCAACCAAGCTAGCGAAGTTGGACGGACGAGATGTCTTAAGACCCTCATCTGCGACCGTCGGTGGAATTTTAGGGTTTTAAAAAGGTGCGCAAGCATCCATCTTTGGCTCAATCAAACTCAGGCCCGGGCGCCATTTTTTGTGGGGCCGATTGGTCAGGCGTGTAGACAGCATGTCAGTGTACATGTCTGTGCCGGTTCGTCTCGCGAAGGTGCAATCTAGGACACTCGATTTGACCGGTAAAGAGGAGTGGCCGAGATAAAATTTCGACAGGAATCCTATGCCGCAAAGGATTCTTAAAGGGCGCAGCATGCCACCTTCAAGGCACACGAATCGAGGCATCCGTCCATGGCTTGTCTTGGTTGGTCGGTCGGACATAGAGATAGACGGGCCCACATTGATCACGTTGATACTCTCTGGACTTGCTTAGTCTATTCATGCACCCTTCATCCAAGATGGCGAAGATGGACGCTCGTGATTGGTTAACGACACATGTAACATGCCGCAAACCCTACTTAGGGTTTTGGATCGGTCGTGCGCATGCAACTTCATCCAAACGGTTTGGCAAGCTATGTTTCTCCCTTAGGGAGGCCGATCATGTGGGGCCCACATTGCGCCGACGGTGAGCATGCGTGTACTTGTTCCACGGTCCTAGGTGTGATCTAAGCCATCCAACCATGCTTGCGAAGTTGGATGGTCGTGATCAATTTAAGACACTAGTGGACTTCCACGGTTTTTAAAGCATCACGCCATCCATGTTTTGAGCAATCTTTTATTGCTCCATGGCTTGGTCGTAAGAGAACCAATCAGGTAGGTGGAAAGTGGGCCCGCCGCTTCTCCGGTCAATCGCGGGACGATCCAAGTCGTCCAACTTGGCTTGCGAAGTTGGAAGGTCGCGAATTTTTTGAGACTGTTTTTAACAGTCTTGCGCATACTAGCCGCTCCATACCAGCTCGACCATCCTTCTTCAAGGATGGCGTTTGGTGGCTATTTGGGGGCATAACATGCGTTCTACCGGCCAGGGCATAAACGGGCTCGCCGGTGGTCATTGAGGTGATAGCCTGCTCTTGCTGAGGATTGTCTAGGCTGGTTAAATCATGCGACCATCTTGCGTGGTCGTGATTGTTTCTGAGACTGACATGGCCAGTCCATAAATCCCTTAGGAAATATGCTCAATTGGGATAGTATAACACATCGAGAGATATATGCTCAATCAGGCTAGTATAACACACTGAGAGATGTATGCTCAATCGGGCTAGTATAACACACCGAGAGATGTAGCATGTACGGGTATTTTGTGCATGCCTCACTATCGACACTTGGAGATTCGTGTTGCTCTGATAAGAGAAACACTCAGTCGTCATGTCGCACCAATAATGAGAGTTATGAGGGAACAACACAGGAAATACAAGTCTAATCATGCATTAATTAATAATGCTATAAATCCACAGAATATCGGGAGTGTTGCTACATGCTCCGTTCTGGGTGTATTTAATTCACAGAATACTGGGATTGTTGCCACATCCTCCATTCTAGGTGAATTAGTAAAGTGAATAAGTATTCATCATTCGGATAGCTTTATCCTCTGCAGGATATCAGCGTATTAAGTTCGGCTTTTACAATTTTATCCTTGAACAAATATCCACCATCAACAATCGGTTAAATCTTGCTTCTCGAAACTAGTTAGGATTGGTTATACCATGTCACTCAATATAGGCTATGACCGATTATACCTTGTTTCCCAATACTAGTTAGGATCGGTTATACCTTGTCACACAATATAAGCAATAACCGGTTATACCTTGATTCTCAACATAAGTTAAGATTGGTTCTACCTTGTCATGTTGCATTGGTCATACAAATAATATTCAATGAAAATTGGACCAACACACTTATTGATTTCCCTTTCGATTATGAAACAAGTTCATACATCTAATTCTTTAAACCAATGTAATAATACATAGTTTTCTAGGATGAAATCACACCTGTATCCCACACATAATCAAATAATTATAGACATATGTTATGTTGATGTCGTATTTACGAAGTTCAAAATGAAAAAGCGGGGATCTATCAACACCACCCAATATTTCGCTTAGCAATCTGTATGGACTAACTCCGAAATACTTTGCTAGAGAATCAACTAGACAGTCAGACTCAATCTAGATAAAAGTATCTCAAGGATTTAATATCTCTCTCTTGATTTGATTTTTACTTAAGCTAAAATCAATAGCGAGTCTTTATTAAATACAAGGAATAACTTGGACGGTACCAAAGACCAATGTCCAAGGATCAATCAATATCAATCAACAACGAAAGGTTGGATTTCCAATTGATGATCACGAACGCACAACCTGTATTATTTCAATTATATAAGTATAATGCGGAAAAGAAATAACACAGACACCAGAAGTTTTGTTAACGAGGAAACCGCAAATGCAGAAAAACCTCGGGACCTAGTCCAGGTTGAATACACACTGTATTAAGCCGCTACAGACACTAGCATACTGGTAGGCTTCTAAAAGGTCCTAAAAATTATCCCCGGCCAAAAACTTGGTGGGCCCGGAGATATGTATAAAATTAAGCGCAATAAAAACGGGGGCCTACAGTAATACCGCAAGTGCACGGTCGTCAGTTGTAGCTCGTGCAAGTACGGGTCGATCCACAGAGATCGGGTGTGTTTGGAGTGTTTCTAGCTATTTTGGGTTCTAGTTGCTATTGGGCTATGAATACCCTTTGGAACTGTTGGGCTTAATGGGTTTGTTTTTTTTTAACAATGAAATACTTTAGGCCTTGGGCCTGTGAAGTGAACTGAGCCTTGGACTCAGTTGGTTTGGTCTTGGGCTTTTGAGTTTAGGCTTATGGATTAAGCCCACAGGTTGGTTGAATTGGGCTTTGATTTTTAATGAACTGGGCTTCAACTTTTGGTTCAAATCTGGGCTTAGTAACTGTGGACTGGGCCTTAGCTTTTTGGAATGAGCTGAGCTTTGGGCTCAGTTGGATTGGCCTTTGCTTGGCTGCAGGAAGCAGCAGCAACAACAGCAGCAGCAGCACAAGTGCTGCACAGCAGCAGCAGCAGCTTGGCAGGGGCAACACAGAGAGGGCAACAGCAACAGCAGCTGCAGCAGAAGTGGCAGAGAAGGCAATGCAACAGCTGTACACAGGGCCAAGAAAAGAAAGCAGTACTGCAGCACAAGGCAATGCAAGTAGCAGCAAGAACAGCTGCAGCAGTGCAAAGAAAGAAGACTGCAGCACAAAAGAAACAGCAACAGCAACTGCAGCAGAACAAGCCAAAGGAAAACAACACAGTGGCAAAGACCTAAGCCACAGAGCAGTGCAAGCAAAAACTAAACAGCAGGGCAGTGAACTAAAGAAGCAAAAGAGTAGCAGGGCAGTGGAAGCAAAGATGGCAGTGAAGCAAAGATAATGCAATAAAGAAGATGGCTAACAAAATAAACAAAAGGAAACACAAACAGGGCAACACATGGCAAAAGCAAAGAACAAAACAAGATGAACCAAGGCCTAAGGCCAAGGGCAAGGATGTGGAGAAACTGCAATGGAGCAAGGCTAAGGCAGAATACAGGCAAACATATAGAAAGGGAAGAAAACTAGCTTGCTGTGAGCACTAGTTTCTCCCAATGCTCAATCAACACTGCAACCTAAGCATACAACAAGAATGGCAAGAAAATCAGCTTGCTATGAGCACTGATTTCTTCCATTGCACAATCACATCAATGCTTCTAATGTATCTAGCCTAGCATTCCATCAATTGTAACAGCAAATTAAACACAACAGGAACATTTACAAACATCAACAGGAGAAAATAGCATTAACAGAACATGATCACATTAACATAAATAACAGGAGCATTAACAGAGCATTAACTATAAATAACAGGAGACAAACAATTAACAGGAGACAACACAAGCATAACATAAACATAAGCATAACAGGAACATGAAACTGAACTGAGCTGAAATTGAAAATTAACATTTTAACAGAACTTGGAAGTTCTGGATGCAGGCTAATCCAAACATAGTTTTTACATCATACTCACACCCATATATATACCCACAGACAATTAGGGTTCTACCCATTTTCACCCAAAAATTCCCAAACTGACAGAGCTAGGGTTTGTGATTACTCACCCAATTTGACACAACCACTCCATTGTGATGTCGACCCATGCTTCTATTTGTTCTCCTGTATCACCTCCATGCATCAATTGCTTCTCTAGCACACGTTAATCCATCAACCCATAACCTAGGGTTTAGGTTAGGTAATGAGTTGATGGGATAAAGGGCTAGAATGATGGGGGAAGGTGTTCAATCACGTGTAGGATGATGACGGAGGTGGTATGGTGGTGTTTGGTGGCGACAGGGAGAGGTGGCGATGATGGTGGCGACAGTTGCAGGGTGATGGTTCTGCAGAGGAGGGGTGATGGAGGAGATGGCTCGACTGTTTGGGAGAAGGGGGGTGTTTGGTTAGGTGGTAGGGTTCGGTTGCTAGGGTGTTAGGCGGATCCATCGAGTTTGATGTTCTGCGACGCTGAGTCACTGGATGCGAAGCTGGTAGGTAGATCGGACGGTGATGTGAAGTGAAGCTTGTAGCGACCGTCAGATTTTTTGATACAACGAAGTTAACGGCTCTAGATGGGGTTAGGTGTTGTAGTGTAAGGCGGAGATATCAAACGTTGATGAACAGCAAGGGAGCGACCGTTGGATTCAACTACCATCTAATCTGAAGGCTTGGAATTTCAGCGCTGTGGTGCTCGGCAGAGACTTCAGATTTTGATGATCTATGAAGGAGCGACCATCGGATGCTTCTGAGAACTGATCTGATGGCTGAGAACGGAGGCGCTTTTGTGTGTAGAAAATGAGGTTGTGCGCACCATTCTTTGCGGCTTCCTTGCGTGATTTCTCCCGGCTTTTCACTACTTTTCTGCTCTTTTTGCCCCGCGACTCATCCGAACTTTATTTATTACCTAAAAATGCAAAGTTAATTAATAAAAATATTTATTCTTGAAAACAATGAAAATACAGAATATGGGATAAAATGTAGAATTAATGCATAAAAGATGAGTTAAAATGCCAACAAAAAGGGATAAATATATACAATATTTGGCACTCATCACATACTACAAACTAACTTCGGACTGGACTATAGTTGAACCCCAATCAGTATCCCACTAATTCAAGGTACAGTTGTACTCCTACGCCTCTGATCCCAGCAGGATACTACACACTTGATTCCCTTAGCTGATCTCACCCACAACCAAGAGTTGCTACGACCCAAAATCGCAGGTTTGATAATAAACAAATCTGTCTCACACAGAAAAGTCTATCAAAGGATAAATCTGTCTCCCACAGAAAAACCCTAGTTTTGTTCCGTCTTTTGATAAATCAAGGTGAACAGGAACCAATTGATAATTCGGTCTTATATTTCCGAAGAACAGCCTAGATTAATCAATCACCTCTCAACAATCCTTCTTGACTACACAAGTGGTTTATCGAGGAATCACAAACAGTGAGACGAAGATGTTTGTGACTTCTTTATCTTGCCTATCGGAGAACTTTCATGATCTCAAGTCAATCAATCGATTGTACTCGTACGATAGAAGATGCAAGATCAGATCACCCAACTACGATAAATGTAGTATCGGTCTGGCTTCACAATCCCAATGAAGTCTTTAAATCGTTAACCTGATTTTAGAGAAGAAAATCAAAGGTTAATGGAGATCGACTCTAGCGGGCGCACTAGTATCACACAGACGTGTGGGGATTAGTTTTGCACAATGCTAGATGTCTCCTTTATATATCCTTCAAATCATGGTTTTTCCTTAGTTACAAAGCAATCCATATTCACCGTTATATGAAAACATGATTTAGATTCAAGCTAATATTTCTCAACCGTTAGATTGAAAAACATAGCTTGTCGCACACACTTGGGTAAACGTTTACTGGTTTCGTGAAAACCATGCCCAAACGTGTACGTGTATGTTGGTTCAACATAGTAACCCAAAAGGTCAACCATATGAGAATTTCATATTAACCATGTTCTTCTTCACCATAACTAGTTCAATTGACTCAAATGAACTAGTTAGAGAGTTGTTCAATTGCTATGAGATTTTATGTAACTACACAAGACACAATTGAAACAAAGATGATTCGATTCGATTGAATCGTCTCATGAACTTTATAGCCACGGTTTTCATAAATCATTCCTTAGTAATTTAAGTTTCATGTTCAGAACACATCTTTAGATCATAAACTCTTAAGTTCACAAACAAGTTCGCGGACTTAAGTAAACCGGCTGAGTTTTCAAAACTCAGCAGAAATTCTCGGGAAGAGAACTTCTGCCAGTTTGCGGACTGGGTTCATGGACTAAGCACACAAATGAGTAATTGGAAAATCCCAGCAGAAATTCTCGGTCGAGAACTTCCGACAGTTCGCGGACTTGGCAAGCCAATTCCACAATCCTTACGATTTCTCTTGATCAACAAAGTTCGAAAACTTCGGTTCAAGGAATACATGGTTATGTAATCTAAACTCTAATTCCAATCATTGAGACATCCTCAGAGGACGCTATGTATCTGTTATTCACAGACCGATTCACGTCAGAGCAATTCTCAAAGTAATTGAAACTTTTCATGACTTTCGTCACTAGGTGAAGATAAACTTGATCAAAGCGAAACGCTTTCGAGAAAAGATAAGCAATGAATACTCAGCTCGAAATGTCAAATGTGTATGATTCAATCTATATAGCATCCGACTTTTGTCTCATAAAAAGTAGGAGATAGAAGAGATAGACTTTTGAGTGATAGATAAGTTCAAGTCTACATACCTTTTTGTTGATGAAGTTCCACAGTTCCTTGTATAGATCTTCGTCGTTGTATGATGAATCGCCATGAAGTCCTTGAGCTCAACTACACTTTTCTATCCTAGTCCGAGACTTATCTATAGTAGACTAGAAATCAAGACTTATAGTTTTGATCACTAACATTGACAAACATGCTTGATATAGCAACGTATGCGAGGTCGACCGAGATATGCTCTAACAATCTCCCCCTTTGTCAATTTTAGTGACAAAACTATTAATACATATGGAATACAAAAAAGATAAACTTTAGTGGCTCCTATTCCATAGTCTAATCTTCAACGTTCCTTGAAATCTTCGTCCTTCCAAGTACTCCAATGATCCCAAAGGTTGTAAGTTTAGCACCATCGTTGTTGAAGATCCGTAGCTATAACAATGAGAGAAATCGAGATTCTCGATCATTATTATACAGTCTCATAGTACTATTATGTAGCATCAAAGTCCAATTGCATCACGACTTTAACAATAATACTATGGTGATATGTATCACTCCCCCTTAGTCAATACTCCATCTCAATCATGGAAACCACTCCCCCTTACACAATGATCCGAAAACCATATGTATTTGTAGTGTGAACTACAATATTTCTCCCCCTTTTTGTCAATAAAAGTGGCAAAGGTACAAGAATGGGATCATAATGAAATTTCCACAATAGACATTTCATGAACAAAAGAAAGAAAACACATCATCTTAATTTAGATGCAATCTTATGGCCGAAGCTAACAACATTCATCAAGGAGTTTTAAGATACAAGATAACCCTATAAAATTCCACAGCCGCACTCCCCGCAAGATATACCATTAAGCACAAGTTCAAAAAAACTCTCCCCATTTGATGTCATTCCCGAGAGAACAACAAGAGCGACCTTAATTTCGAAAGAAAAGAAGGATTTTTTGTTGGACACCAGAAAGTGCAGCTGGTTAGATCCAGCCTATTCTTGAAATAAACAACCCGCACACACTCCCTTTCCAAAAAAAGATCAATACACCAAGTACTACACTTAGATTTATTGGATTTGTTGCTAAAATATTGGTATTAAACCCGAAACTCCCGGTGGATGGCCAGTGACCCAAAGAAACGAGAATGATTTTCTATATCCAAAACTCAACCAAATTAACCACGAGTAAACCCATGATTAATTCAATTGGAATACACAACTAAATAAAACCACAAAAGTGATCAATTTAATTGAAAGTGCTCAACATAAGTAAACTCACGGAGCTACGACTAAGTCAATCATACGGAGATGACTAACTTAACCGTTCAAATACTCAACATAAGGAAAACCTTACGGAATATATGACTACATTAACCAATAGAACATGATAGTGTAGCCTTTCATATACTCAACACAAGAACTTGTGGAATATATGAAAACTCAATTATATTAATTACAAGAAAACCTATAATTAATCCAATTGGAATACAAATAACCAAACTAATCACTGAAGTAATCAATTTAATTATTTTGGGCTCAACATAAGAGAACTTATGGAACCCCGACTAAGTTCATCATAGAATATGACAACCTTAACCGTACATGTACTCAACATAAGAAAGAAAACTTATGGAGTACAAACTAAATAACCAAACTAGTTGATTAATTTAGTTCCTAATACTCGACATATAGCATCTCATGGAACAACCAACAAAACCAAGGTAAATCGACTTAGTTGTAAATTGCTCAACATAAGACACCCAATGGAGCTTTCACGGTAAAACGTAATAAAATGGATCAATGAAGATCAATACCGTGGATAATATACAAGGATCTATTCTATTTTCCATCGTAACGACATAATAGACTTTATCCTTGTTACACAAAAGATTTCATCCTATTTTCCATCAAATAAATGATTGCATAGGCATAACTTTTGTATATGTCAAAAGTCAATTCGTCCTTTCATCAATACGAATACCGATTTATGAACGACTTTACTTTTGACAAAATATGGGACCTTCAAGTTCACGGACGCAAACAATACATATCCCATAATAATATTGCAATATATCAAACCACTGCAATAACATCATCCTCCAAATATTTTTAGAATTTAAAACCAATAAACCTAAAAAATAACATAAGAAGATGAAAACAAAAATAGCTATGTGTAGTCACAATCATCGCTATTGAAAACGCTAGTTATTATTCCAACTAATCCAAAAGAAGACATACTAGGTATCTAAACAAAAACAGACATTTAGGCCAAACTACAGACACTAAACATCAGATGAACGTTTTTGGAGACTCATGAGTCTTGTGATCATCGGGCTTATGAGCGACAACAACCTCATCAATCTTTGGGGAAACATCCTTTTTAAGAGGTTCTTTAGCGCGGTTCTTCATGAGCGCAAGATTACAGTTAACCTTTTTCAACTCATCTTTTACAGTATTAAGACACTTTATAGTCCCAACAAGTTGTTGAGAATTAGTTATCACTTTAGTTGGAATCTTCTCCCCAATATCTGAGTAAGACACAGAAGATTGAAGAAAAGATCATTCGACTTCAACAAGAGTTCCCTTCTCTTTATCAAACTCAAAGTATATACCATTATCAACAAAATCTTCAGGAAAATCCCACGAAGAAGAAGCCATTGACGAGAGACCTAGAGTGGAAGTTTTAACTCAATAGGAAGGGTATATAAACGTTTTTGAGAAGATTAGGTTTTAGAGGGTAGGTAGTCTAAACCGTTCAAGTACCTGTTTATGGGTGAAAATCGTTTCTGCCGATTTTGGTAATTTCGGTAGGTGAGTGAGAAACAAATCTAAATCCTAAACAAATGTACTGCACGGGAGTACTTTAGATTCGAGAGATCAATCTGTACAACTCCGGCCTAAACCAAGAAATGGTCGTTCCGGATTTGCTTCGGTCACAAAGAGGAGGAGAAGGGCTGGTTTAGGGAGGGAAGCGAAGAGAGTGTTGAGACCAGAACAGTTCTGGAAGAGTAGTACTTGACTTGTATCAGAAGGTGAAAGCTTTTGGAAAGCTAGCAAAGTTGCCTTTATGAGTATTGTATTTCTCCTGACCAAAAACTTGTTGTCTTGGTGGAAATAGGTAAGACCTATTTATACAAGTCTAAGTGAAACGTACTCTGGCCTCGTAAGAAAAATAAACGGATGAGTTAAATGGGAAGAGGTGGTAACGCTTGGTATTGATGGAATTTGATGGAATTGATGTTCCATAATGAAAGAGCGTTTCACCATTACTTCCTGCATTACTAACCATTTTATTCTTAATACACTGTCTTGAAACGGGCATTTGTGTATGCCGCACGCTGTAAACCGCCAAACCAAAACCCTAAAGAGCATCCCCCAGTTTGTGACATGTATTGATGTCTCGAGTGTTTTCGTGGAAACCGTGTAGCATGTCGCTGGTGTTTGATAAGTTGAGCTTGAGAGATGTGCCGGCTCAGTGGCGACCTTCGACGGTCGAGATTTTGCATCTTAAGAGAAATCGTGGCCTTTGATGTAGGCGCGACATGCCAAAGTGCAAGGGTTGCACGGCATGTGCCAATGGCTTATGCAGAATGCCTTGGCTGTAGGTTGCACATCGGGTGCAAGTGGTAATGCTAAAATGCAAGTGTTGCATGGCATGTGCCAATGGCGCGCGTAGCGGCTTTGGACCTAGGTTTGCACGGCTTGGCATGCTAGGTTGCAAGGGTCGCTTGGCATGTGCCAATGGCGCGTGTGGCGTCTTGGCACTAGGTTTGCACGGCTTGTCATGCTAGGTTGCAAGCGTCGCTTGGCATATGCCAATGGCGCGTGTGGCGGCTTGGCCTTAGGTTTGCACGGCTTGGCATGCTAGGTCGCAAGCGTCACTTGGCATGTTCCAATGGCGCGTGTGGCGGATTGGCCCTAGGTTTGCACGGCTTGGCATGCTAGGTCGCAAGTGTCGCTTGGTATGTGCCAATGGCGCGTGTGGAGGCTTGGCCCTAGGTTTGCACGGCTTGGCATGCTAGGTCGCAAGCGTCTCTTAGCACACGTGGCTTGGCCCTAGGTTTCACGGCTTGGCATGCTAGGTCGCAAGCGTCACTTGGCATGTGCCAATGGCGCGTGTGGCGGCTTGGCCCTAGGTTTGCAAGGCTTGGCATGCTAGGTCGCAAGCGTCGCTTGGCATGTGAAATTGGCGCGTGTGGCGGCTTGGCCCTAGGTTTGCATGGCTTGGCATGCTAGGTCGCAAGCGTCGCTTGGCATGTGCTAATGGCGCGTGTGGCGGCTTGGCCCTAGGTTTGCACGGCTTGGAATGCTAGGTCGCAAGCGTCGCTTGGCATGTGCCAATGGCGCGTGTGGCGGATTGGCCCTAGGTTTGCACGGCTTGGCATGCTAGGTCGCAAGCGTCGCTTGGCATGTGCCAATGGCGCGTGTGGCGGCTTGGCCCTAGGTTTGCACGGCTTGGTATGCTAGGTCGAAAGCGTCGCTTGGCATGTGCCAATGGCGCGTGTGGCACAATGATTGTGCAGATCGAATTTGGCACGGTTTCCGTGAAGCGCAATGATTGTGCGGCTTGGTTTTTGCATGGTTGCCATGATGAGCAGCGATTGTGCGGCTTTGGTTTTGGCATAGTTGCCATGATGCGCAGCGATTGTGCGGCCTTGGTTTTGGCGTAGTTGCCATGATGCGCAGCGATTGTGCGGCTTTGGTTTTGGCATAGTTGCCATGATGCGCAGCGATTGTGCGGCTTTGGTTTTGGCATAGTTGCCATGATTCGCAGCGATTGTGCGGCTTTGGTTTTGGCATAGTTGCGATGATGCGTAGCGATTGTGCGGCTTTGGTTTTGGCATAGTTGCCATGATGCGCAGCAGTTGTACGGCTTGGTTTTGGCATCATTGCCATGATGCGCAGCGGTTGTGCGGCTTGGTTTTGGCATCGTTGCCATGTTTTTGCACAATGGTTGTGCGGTATGCGCAGACTTAGGGTTTTGTGTGTCGAAACCTAGTTTAACATTTGAAAAAAGATATCCTGGTAATTTTTTACATAAGTGCATTAAAGTTTCTAATAAATGTATTTAGTGTCACCGGTGACGCCATGCTATACGTAAGGATTTAAGATTTTACCCCTTGTCTAAAAACCACCATCAACATTAAGTCCCCTGCTTAGCTTGGAACAGGGGCCTTGTTGCAAGGTAAGCATAAGATGGTGACAGACGAGGATAAAACAGAGACAGTAAGTCGTGAAAGAGGGCTAAGGAGACTTGCCTGACCTTTTTCGAGCAGTATGTAGAATTCGCAATCCTTGCATCTGGTAGCTTTGTATAAATCCCAGTCGTTTATATGCCTTTGTGGCCAGGCTTTGGAGCGTGAGGCGGAGATGCTAGCGTAGACTGGGTATGAAAGTGACTTGTCAGTATTAATGAGCCTGGATAGGCGTGGGCCGTTTGGCAGAGCATGGCGTTAGCAAGGAAAGCTTGGCGTGGTGCGGATTGGCAGCTGGCGCGGATTGGGAAGGCTGGCGCGGATTGAATGCTTGGTGGGACCGGTGCTAGCAAGGAGGGTGTGTGCGTATGCTTTGGGAGTGGCGAGATTTTTCCTTGTGGGCCCGATTGCCTTCCTTCACGCACGGCTTTAACGGGGAATTCTTTCCTTATTCAAAAATCTTTTTCGAGAGGTAGGTAGCATCCGCAATCCTTTCATCTGGTAGCTTTGCGCAAATCCCGGTATGATTGGGTGTCTTCAGGGCTAGGCTTTGGAACGCGAGGCGGAGCAGCTAGCATGGACTTGGCATGAAGGGGACCCATTAGCACTGACGAGCATGGAACAGGTTTGGTCCGCTCTATAAAGCACTTGGCAAGGCATGTCGCTGGTAAGGGAAGCGCTTGCGGTTTAGGGTTTGACACGCTGAAACCCTAATTAACGCCCTTTACTAGAATTGCTGTAGAATCCGCGTACGGACTCGGATTTTGACGGTTCGCCCCTTTATCGGACACGAAACAAAATTATCTACTTCCCGCTCGGGAATATTTAGGTTCCGAGCTCTCTTAGGAGGTGAAAACGGCCCGACAGTGAAAATCAGGAAGAAGTCAGGAGGGATGTTGCGGGCCCGGGGTGGCATAGTCGCGCGCCAGTCACCTATTCCTGTTCATGGAGAAAGAAGAAATCTTCATTCTTTTCAAGCTCTAAAAAACTCTGTCTGCATGAAAAGAGGTATCGACCCTCTTATGTTTTTCTGTTGTTCGTCTGGATCCGTGTTTTCGTCTGCAGTGTCTCTCCAGTGGATTCCAAAATTTACCAAAAATCCGCTGTATTCTTGGGACGGGTGGATGAAATATATGCGCGAAAACGATCACGTCAGGGATAATCTTGGAGATTGTGGTTGCGTCGTCGGTCCATCCTCGACCTTAGGTTGTTCAGTGGACCTTCTGATAGTGATGATGATATGTCGTGAATGCTTGCATGGTCGAAAACTTCTGGCGCCCTTGGATGAAATAGGGAGACGTTCTATTGCCTATGTGCTGCTATCAAGTCTCCCGGGACTTTGTTCCAAGCTACATCCTTCGAACCATCTTCTGAACCTTGGACTATCGTACGGAATGGGATGCGGTGAGAAGTCCCCAGTTATACTTCGATTTGATATGATGGCATGGATGAATATGTGAATGTAACCTTCTGGCGTGCTTTCGGAGTCTTTGTTGCACATGTACGGCTTCATGTTGAGAAATTCCAGCGGCCCGTAAAACCTCGACAGTGATGATGTTGAAATCAGTAATAACCTGGTTGAGGGGAATGAAAGCGTCTCATGTTGGTAGTCCCCATGCGTAACCTACTATCATTACATCGCTTTGAATCCCCGTCCACGGGATTTTATATGAGCCTATCGTACTCTCCTGGATGTGACACTTGGATGCTCAGAAATTACATGATGAAATATTCTGGATAATGCAGGCTTGGGATCCTCCGTGGCCTCGCAAAGTGTTGAAGGCGTCTTCTAGACATAGAGGTGATGATATTCTTGCGCTGCACCCTTGAAGAGTAGATGGCCTTGTTGTGAGTACGGCTTTTTGGTTGACTGTATCTTCTGAGCTTTGACAGTGAAGGGACTCCGTATATATCCTCAGTCCTTAAGTATGGTTTACATGTTTCCATCTTTGTAGTAATTGCTGCTGTGGTGAAGCTCTAGCTGGTATCAATGAATGAGCGACAACAGTTCTTGGTAGGAGATATAATCAGAAGAGACTACATTGTCGTGGTAACAAAGTAGGTTGGTTGGAATTGTATGGGATTCCGTGGAAGTAAAAGGATTGGATGGCTGTGATCATGATCCTTGACATGGGGAGCGTGGTGGTACGACCCTTTGCAGGAAGAAGCGACGTTGAAGCAGCTTCGGCTCTTGGAGAGGATGTTGAAACTTAGGAAGCCAAATGCTAAAGTTTCGGCTTCGGATCCTGGAGCATCTTATGGAGAGAATGCTGAAGCGGAGCGGTTGCTGGAGATAGCGTTGAAGCAAAGCAGCTGTCGGGGTGAATGTTGAAGCGGAGCGCCTGTGTTAATCAGTGTGTTGTCAAACTGGACACCCTTCAAGCGAACAATGGTTAGGAATCACCGGTTCCTTCTATCAATCGTGCTTTGGTTTGGGAGCGGCTTTTCTGGTTGGAAATAGCTGCTTCCCTGATGCAGTGCAGTTGAGGGCTGCAGATATGTCTTGACGTTGTGCCTTGGGGAAACATATAATCTCACATAAATGTTTCATCATGGACCGCACATTTTTGTAGGCGAAGTCCCCAGAGATCATGCGTCTCTTGACAGGAAGAGAGTCTTTGTGCACCCAGAGGGTTTGCTGATTTTCCTTGGTTCGATTTTGGAGAAGTCGTTCCTGATCTCTACGTGTGATGAAATCGGATTGCTGATTCCCTACGGGGCGTTCAAGTGCAACGCTAGAAGGATGTAAGCTGCTAGCGCCGGGAAGATGCAAGCTGCTATAAAGATCCAAGCTGCTGTGAAGATGCAAGTGTGATGCTGGAAGGACGCAAGCTGTCAGCGCTAGAAGATGTAAGTTGTCAGCGCGCTGGAATAAATGCAAGCTGATGGACCTGGATAGATGCAAGTTTTTAGCGTTGGATCTTGTTGGAACGAGCGTTAGCTTGGCATGGACGCTGGCTTGGCAAGGCGCTGGCTTGGCACGGTGCTGGCTTGGCGTGGGTGATGTTTCCGGCGTGAGATCTGTCTTGGCGTGGCGCGGTAGCAATAAAGTGTGCCAAGCATATTCCAGGTATGTACTCCAACATTTCTCGTGTTGGTGCAAACCCTAGCCATAGGTATGCCTCCCATAAATCTGTATAAATATTGTTCTTCTCTTCGAATATTACCGTAGTAGCGTCAGCTACCTCATGAATAGTGATTGGTAATCGTTATGATGCAAAGAAGGTACACACGGGCATGCAACTGATTCCACGAAGACTAGGTATTAGGGTTTCTCTGAGACCCAAGGTTGCAGGTCAAGGTGACCAAAGGTCCTTATGCGGATGTTGTCAAACAACAAGAGGCAGAGGTTGGAAGGTTCTCCAAAGAGTTGGAGCTAAAACAGGCGGTCTTCCAAATGACGAAGGACTTCTTCTTCGAGAAGAGAAAACCACTGTTGAATGGATTCCTTTGGATGCACTTCTGTTTTCTGAAATTCTTCTGTTTTTTTTGAAAGGCATATGAAAAACCTGGCTTATGGTTTTGATTTTCTGGATTTTTGGGTTGATAGACAAGTGTTACCTATGAGGGTTTTGGGTTATTATTCGGGATGGACCGTTTTAGGATGATGCCGTTTTTTGGTTATGATTGTAAGTGATATGAACATCCTAGGGAAGATATGGAACCGTGAACGTTGCGTGTTGGTAGATGACATGGGATGAAACATAACATGGCTATTGGTTTTATCATTCCCGTGAAAACTTGAAATTGTAAACCATATATTCTGTCTAGGAAAGGCTTACTCGGTTTCCCGGATCTCCTGATGAAAAAGAGATCCTCTGTGTGTAAGATCGAGTTTTGTGGGAAGCACCGCCGCGATTGTGGAAAGTCCCCAGTGGTTTTGATCCACCTGATGACTGGATCGTTTGCTTTCGGTTTCTATGAAGTCCCCAACCGTTTCTTGCGGTTTGTGACTGATAACCAGGTTGCCTGGTAGTCGAGTTGTGGATCCCTGAACAGATCGCTTGCTTCTGCCGTCCTGATGTCTGGATCGAAGTATGAGATCGAGGGTTGAAAAACAGACATTGTAACCGAAAGATCAATCTCCCACTGTGGTCGCCAATTGTTTATGGGTGAAAATCGTTTCTTCCGATTTTGGTAATTTCGGTAGGTGAGTGAGAAACAAATCTAAACCCTAAACAAATGTACTGCACGAGAGTACTTTAGATTCGAGAGATCAATCTGTACAACTCCGGCCTAAACCAAGAAATGGTCGTTCCGGATTTGCTTCGGTCACAAAGAGGAGGAGAAGGGCTGGTTTAGGGAGGGAAGTGAAGAGAGTGTTGAGACCAGAAAAGTTCTGGAAGATTAGTACTTGACTTGTATCAGAAGGTGAAAGCTTTTGGAAAGCTAGCAAAGTTTCCTTTCTGAGTATTGTGTTTCTCCTGACCAAAAACTTGTTGTCTTGGTGGAAATAGGTAAGACCTATTTATACAAGTCTAAGTGAAACGTACTCTGGCCTCGTAAGAAAAATAAACGGATGAGTTAAATGGGAAGAGGTGGTAACGCTTGGTATTGATGGAATTTGATGGAATTGATGTTCCATAATGAAAGAGCGTTTCACCATTACTTCCTGCATTTACTAACCGTTTTATTCTTAATACACTGTCTTGAAACGGGCATTTGTGTATGCCGCACGCTGTAAACCGCCAAACCAAAACCCTAAAGAGCATCCCCAGTTTGTGACATGTATTGATGTCTTGAGTGTTTTCGTGGAAAATGTGTAGCATGTCTCTGGTGTTTGATAAGTTGAGCTTGAGAGATGTGTCGGCTCAGTGGCGACCTTCGACGGTCGAGATTTTGCATCTTAAGAGAAATCGTGGCCTTTGATGTAGGCGCGGCATGCCAAAGTGCAAGGGTTGCACGGCATGTGCCAATGGCTTGTGCGCAATGCCTTGGCTGTAGGTTGCACATCGGGTGCAAGTGGTAATGCCAAAATGCAAGTGTTGCATGGCATGTGCCAATGGCACGCATAGCGGCTTTGGCCCTAGGTTTGCACGGCTTGGCATTCTGGGTTGCAAGGGTCGCTTGGCATGTGCCAATGGCGCGTGTGGCGGCTTGGCACTAGGTTTGCACGGCTTGGCATGCTAGGTCGCAAGCGTCACTTGGTATGTGCCAATGGCGCGTGTGGCGGCTTGACCCTAGGTTTGCACGGCTTGGCATGCTAGGTCGCAAGAGTCGCTTGGTATGTGCCAATGGCGCGTGTGGCGGCTTGGCCCTAGGTTTGCACGGCTTGGCATGCTAGGTCGCAAGCGTCGCTTGGCATGTGACAATGGCGCGTGTGGCGGCTTGGCCCTAGGTTTGCACGGCTTGGCATGCTAGGTCGCAAGCGTCGCTTAGTACGTGCCAATGGCGTGTGTGGCGGCTTGGCCCTAGGTTTGCACGGCTTGGCATGCTAGGTCGTAAGCGTCGCTTGGCAGGTGCCAATGGCGCGTGTGGCGGCTTGGCCCTAGGTTTGCACGGCTTGGCATGCTAGGTCGCAAGCGTCGCTTGGCATGTGCCAATGGCGCGTGTGGCGGCTTGGCCCTAGGTTTGCACGACTTGGCATGCTAGGTCGCAAGCGTCGCTTGGAATGTGCCAATGGCGCGTGTGGCGGCTTGCCCTAGGTTTGCACGGCTTGGCATGCTAGGTCGCAAGCGTCGCTTGGCATGGGCCAATGGCGCGTGTGGCGGCTTGGCCCTAGTTTTGCACGGCTTGGCATGCTAGGTCGCAAGCGTTGCTTGGCATTTTCCAATGGCGCGTGTGGCGCAATGATTGTGCAGCTCGAATTTGGCACGGTTGCCGTGAAGCGCAATGATTGTGCGGCTTGGTTTTGGCATGGTTTACATGATTCGCAGCGATTGTGCGGTTTTGGTTTTGGCATAGTTGTCATGATGCGCAGCGATTGTGCGGCTTTGGTTTTGACATAGTTGCCATGATGCGCAGCGATTGTGCGGCTTTGGTTTTGGCATAATTGCCATGATGCGCAACGATTGTGCGGCTTTGGTTTTGGCATAGTTGCCATGATGCGCAGCGATTGTGCGGCTTTGGTTTTGGCATAGTTGTCATGATGCGCTGCGATTGTGCGGCTTTGGTTTTGGCATAGTTGTCATGATGCGCATCAGTTGTGGGCTTGGTTTTGGCATCGTTGCCATGATGCGCAGCGGTTGTGCGGCTTGGCTTTGGCATCGTTGTCATGTTTTTGTACAATGGCTGTGCGTTATGCGCAGACTTAGGATTTTGTGTGTCGAAACCTAGTTTAGCATTTGAAAAAAGATACCCTGGTAATTTTTTACATAAGTGCATTAAAGGTTCTAATAAATGTATTTAGTGTCACCGGTGACCTCATGTTATACTAAGTATTTACAATTTTACCCCTTATCTAAAAACCACCATCAACAGTACCCTTACAAGAGCCCAACACAAAACGTGAAGTTTTTGAAAAGGCAAGACAAAAATAACAAAAACAATACAAACCGGAAAGATAAAATACTCATGTAGAAGTATGTGACTGATTATCCATCTAAGAACGATAAGAAAATAGCTAGATAATCACAGATACTTTGCACAGAGTATACCCATTCAATTCTCACACAACTAGGATTTTTGGTGAGTGAGATATCAACCTTGTGATTAATTTGCACAAGTATGAGCATTCAGCTCATTAAATGAACATTGCTTTTGTTTTGCCTTCCTTCTTTGATTACCAATCAGTTTAGAAAAACAAGACATAACATGATCTGCATATCCTTCTGAAGGCTTTCTCCGAGGACTAAATCTAGGACCACTTGAAATTGGTTCAAGGGGATCATAAAGGATGGGAATCCATTTTCTTGATTTAGATTTACCAAAAACATTCTTATAACCACTGGGAGTACATTCATCAGTAATATGAGCGTTAGAATGTGCATGTGTCCTGTAATGACTTCTAGGAGGTTCTTGGTTTTCTGTGGGTATACGATTCACTGCGGTAGTCGAATGACTATTTGTTCCAATGATGGTGGATAAAAAAAATTTACGAAGCTTATAAATTTGTTTCTTTCTGGCAAAACAACGGACAACATAGTGATTTCCTTTTCCACATAAAGTACATATTCGTGGAGGAGAAGTAACAACTGGAACTTGTTTAAACTTCATAGCCACGGGAGAAGATTGTAAGTTATAACAACTTTTCTTGACACAATCTTCATCTGGAGAAAATTTCCTTCTGTACAGTAACTCATGAGAATTAGTTTGTGCGGAAGAATTTTTCTTTAAAACAGAGTTTTCCCTTTCCAAGGATTTGCACTGTTCATGGGCTAGAACAAGTGAGGCTTCAAGTTTCTCCTTCTCAACACGAAGTCTATCTAGATCAGATGAATGCGTCTTGATCAAACATTTTTCTCTAATTGAGACTTCTTTAATCAGCTTTACAAGATCACAAATCTTTTCACGCTGTAAATTGTTTTCTTAAAGAAGTTTCTCAATTTCCTTGGAGAAAGACCCTATAATGTTATAGAGTACCTGTTCACGATCAATAGACTTTTCAAATTCATCAATGAGTTGTACATGATCCATGAGATCAACAAACTCAGTAGAATTTGTTGAAATTATGGTGAGCTCCATTTCAGCTTTTGCTATTATGTCCAATGTCTCATTGGAGGAAGATTGACCAACACAAGATGGGGCAGTCCTCCTACCTCGGGATTCGGAAGAATCAACTAAGGAGTGACCCTTTGGGGTATTTCCGAGACACTTGACAAAGTTGACAGCTTTAGGAGGCATTTTGGTATGGGTATGAGATTCTGTCCACAGAGTCAGATCGCTACAAACACGGACTTGTCAGGTCTTGAACGTGTTTGCCTGCTCTGATACCAATTGAAAAGTCGGGGGTCTAACAACACCACCCAATATTTCGCTTAGAAATTTGTATGGACTAAGTCTGAAATACTTTGCTAGAGAATCAACTAGACAGTCAGACTCAATCTAGATAAAAGTATCTCAAGGAGTTAATATCTCTATCTTGATTTGATTTTTGCTCAAGCTAAAATCAATAGCGAGTCTTTATCAAATACAAGGAATAACTTGGACGATACCAAAGACCAATGTACAAGGATCAATCAATATCAATCACCAACCAAAGGTTGGATTTCCAATTGATGATCACGAACGCACAACCTGTATTATTTCAATTATATAAATATAATGCGGAAAAGAAATAACACAGACACCAGAAGTTTTGTTAACGAGGAAACCGCAAATGCAGAAAAACCCCGGGACCTAGTCCTGATTGAATACACACTGTATTAAGTCGCTACAGACACTAGCCTACTACAAACTAACTTCGGACTGGACTATAGTTGAACCCCAATCAGTCTCCCACTAATTCAAGGTACAGTTGTACTCCTACGCCTCTGATCCCAGCAGGATACTACACACTTGATTCCCTTAGCTGATCTCACCCACAACCAAGAGTTGCTACGACCCAAAATTGCAGGCTTGATAATAAACAAATCTGTCTCACACAGAAAAGTCTATCAAAGGATAAATCTGCCTCTCACAGAAAAACCCTAGTTTTGTTCCGTCTTTTGATAAATCAAGGTGAACAGGAACCAATTGATAATCCGGTATTATATTCTCGAAAAACAACCTAGATTAATCAATCACCTCTCAACAATCCTTCTTGACTACACAAGTGGTTTGTCGAGGAATCACAAACAGTGAGACGGAGATGTTTGTGACTTCTTTATCTTGCCTATCGGAGAACTCTCACGATCTCAAGTCAATCAATCGATTGTACTCCTACGATAGAAGATGCAAGATCAGATCACACAACTACGATAAAAGTAGTATCAGTCTGGCTTCACAATCCCAATGAAGTCTTTAAGTCGTTAACCTGATTTTAGAGAAGAAAATCAAAGGTTAATGGAGATCGACTCTAGCGGGCTCACTAGTATCACACAGACGTGTGGGGATTAGTTTTGCACAATGCTAGATGTCTCCTTTATATAGCCTTCAAATCAGGGTTTTGCCTTAGTTACAAAGAAATCCATATTCACCGTTAGATGAAAACCTGATTTAGATTCAAGCTAATATTTCTCAACCGTTAGATCGAAAAACATGGCTTGTCACACACACTTGGGTAAACGTTTACTGGGTTCGTGAAAACCATGCCCAAACGTGTACGTGTATGTTGGTTCAACATAGTAACCCAAAAGGTCAACCATATGAGCATTTCATATTAACCATGTTCTTCTTCACCATAACTAGTTCAATTGACTCACATGAACTAGTTAGAGAGTTGTTCAATTGCTATGAGATCTTATGTAACTATACAAGACACAATTGAAATAAAGATGATTCAATTCGATTGAATCGGCTCATGAACTTTATAGCCACGGTTTGCATAAAGCATTCCTTAGTAATTTAAGTTTCATGTTCAGAGGACATCTTTAGATCATAACCTCTTAAGTTCACAAACAAGTTCGCGGACTTAAGTAAACCGGAGTTTTCCAAACTCAGCAGAAATTCTCGGGAAGAGAACTTCCGCCAGTTTGCGGACTGGGTACGCGGACTGAGTTCGCGGACTAAGCACACAAATGAGTAATTGGAAAATCCCAGCAGAAATTCTCGGTCGAGGACTTCCGACAGTTCGCGGACTGAGTTCGCGGACTTGGAAGCCAATTCCACAATCCTTTCGATTTCTCTTGATCAACAAAGTTCGAAAACTTCGGTTCAAGGAATACATTGTTATGTAACCTAAACTCTAATTCCAATCATTGAGACATTCTCAGAGGACGCTATGTAGCCGTTATTCACAGACCGATTTCGAGAAAAGATGAGCAATGAATACTTAGCTCGAAATGTCAAATGTGTATGATCCAGTCTATATAGCATACGACTTTTGTCTCATAAGAAGTAGGAGATAGAAGAGATAGACTTTTGAGTGATAGATAAGTTCAAGTCTCCACATACCTTTTTGTTGATGAAGTTCCAAAGTTCCTTGTATAGATCTTCGTTGTTGTATGATGAATCTCCATGAAGTCCTTGAGCTCAACTACACTTTTCTATCCTAGTCTGAGACTTAGCTATAATAGACTAGAAATCAAGACTTATAGTTTTCATCACTAACATTGAAAACATGCTTGATATAGCAACGCATGCGAGGTCGACCGAGCTATGATCTAACAGAAAAGATAAGTGTTATACTTCGTAATTCAATATAATTCCTTGATACTTTGATCATAATGTTGTGACCAAGGGTAACCACTAGAGTGTCATAAATATAGCTTCACATGTTATGTTTTCAATACAAAGCGACTTGAAAGATACGTTAGGAAAACTATTTCTGCCGAATTTGGTAATTTGGGGTGTGTGGATGAGAAATGAATCTAAACCCTAAACAAATGCACTGCACGAGAGTGTTTTGTGATTCGAGAAATCAATCTGTAAACCTCTATCCTAAACCAAGAAATGGTCGTTCCAGACTTGCTTCGGTCACAAAGTGAAGGAGATGGGGTTGATCTTAGGGAGTGAAGCGAAGAAGGTGTTGAGATTGTGAAGGTGTTGGCTTTGTATGACTTGTATCAGAAAGCTGAACTGGCTTGCAGAATGTAAGCTATCAATTCGGTATTTGAATACGGTTGTATCAACACTTGTTTATGTTGTCTTCTTGTCTTGTTTGGAAAATAAGGAGGAGAACCTATTTATACAAGTCATTGAGCTTAACCCTCGTATCTCGTGGGAAGTGGAGAAAGTGGAGTGATGGAGTTGTGTGTTATTGTCACACGATCAGTCTTGCCCATTTCTCTCATCATCACTAACCGTCCATGACTTCCTGACACGTTCTTGTGATGGCGCGTTGTGCGCTGCACGCTGTAAACCGCCAGACCAATACCCCAGTATGTATCCCCCAGTTTGTGACATGATTTATGTCTCGATTGTGTGGATCGCGGGACCCACATAAAGTAGCATGTGATGCTAGATTAAATAACTAAGTTATTTAGGAAGTCGATACTTGTGAAGTATAGTGTGTATTCTATGCAGGTAATGCATCGAATATATTCAACATGTATGAAGCATCGTTGTTGAGCGTCTTAAAGCATCATGTCCAGCCTACTTCATGTGATGGTTTGGAGGTTGCGCAAGCAAGTCCTCCCTTGTCCGACCACATGGTGTGGTAGAGTGGCGGATGGTAATCACCACGACACCTGATTGACCAGTTAACTCCTGACCAGGGTTGTATAACCAAGAAGGTGAAGTTGAACGGACGGGATGATCTTTGAGACACTCATCTGCGACCATTAGTGGAATTAGGGTTTGTGAAGAGGTGCGCAAGCATCACTCTTCAGCTTGGTCGAAACCAAGCTTGGGACACAATTTTGGCCAGGCCGATCATGCATGCGTGTAGACGGCATGTCGGTGTAGGCGCCTATACCTTGCTGCCCCATGAATGCGTGATCTGGACCGCTCAATCTGTCCAGTAAAGAGGAGCGACTAGGATCGATTTGCAACAGAAATTTTGAGACGCAAAGGCCGCGCGACAATCCTACTTCGGGCGCACGTATCGAGACGACCAAGCTTGGTCGGTCTTGAACGATCAGTCTGGCATGCAGACGGCGGGCTGGTGTACACGCTTATACCTTACTGTCCCATAGAAACGTGATCTAAGCCACTCAATTTGTCTGGTGATGTTGAGTGGTCGATATCAGTTTGCGATTGGGAAGTGTGACCACGCCTAGTTTGGGCGTGTGAATCGAGACGACTGGGCATGGTATGCCTTGGCCGATCGGTTGTGGAGATAGGTGGTCCCACACTGATCGTGTTGATACTCACTGGACCTGCTTAGTCTATTCCTGTACCCTTCATTAGTGCAGGAGAAAATGGACGCTCTTGATGTTCAAACCCTAATTAGGGTTTCACCGACCGTGCGTCATGCCTTGTTTGGGCGCACGAACTGGAATGATCAACTATAGTTGGTCATGACCGATCGGTCATGTGTGTATGCGGGCCCACGGTGATTGTGTTGACATGCTCTGGGCCCTTTGAATCTACATCTACACCCTCCATCTATTCCTGCGAAGATGGATGGTTGAGACTGCTTTGCGACACATGTAATGTTTCGCAGACCCTAAATTAGGGTTTCACGTCCGCGCTGCTTTGGATGGACGATTTGGAAAGCCATGCTACCCTTTTGGGGAGGCCGACCATGTGGGGCCCGCATTGGGTCAGTGGTGAATACTCCAATACCTTCCTGGGGGTTATGGATCCGATCTAAGCTATCCAATCATGCTGTTGAAGTTGGATGGTCGTGATCGTTTTTGAGACTAATACGGACAGTCCAGATGCTCGATCGGGCTAGTATAACACTCCGAGAGTTGTAGCATGTACGGGTATTTCGTACATGCCTCCTTATTTAATGCTTGGAGATTTGTGTTGCTCCGTTGAGAGCGATCACTCAGTCGTCATGCCGCACCAATAATGAGAATGGAGTAGTACAGGAAATACAAGGCTGGTCATGCATTAATTGGTAATGCTAGAAATTCACAGGGTATATGGGATTGTTGCTACATGCTCCAACCTGGATGAATTTTGTGTATTTAATTCACATAATACTGGGATTGCTTCCACATGCTCCATTCTAGGTGAATTAGTAAAGTGAAGAAGTATTCATCACTTATCAATGGCTTTATACTTTGCAGGATATCAGCGCATAAATTTGGTTTTACAATTTTAGCCCTGAACTAAAATCCACCATCAACATTAAGTCCCCTGCCTAGCGCATAATGGTTGGATTATTGTGGGGTAGGCATGAGATGGTGACAGTTAAAGATAAAACTTATGAGACAAAGTTAGATGTTACCAGGAGAGACGGGTCGTCCTGTCCTTGGAGCATGTCACGTTCAAGAGGCGTCCAGGCGAGCGTTACCCTAGCATGATGTTGGTCTTGCCTGCTTCGATCGACCTCGCTATGCCTGCTTCGGTCGAGGGCTTGATCCGTGCTTGCTCCGTTCGAATGTCGGTCTTGACGGATCGACCTTGCTATGCCTGCTTCGGTCGAGGGACTATTGCTCCTGCTTCGCTCGATCGTGGGGTTGTGCCTAATCGACGGAATGCTGCGCCTGCTTCGTTCGTGGGGCTACTGCGCCTGCTTGATCGAACGTGGGCTTGATGTGCCTAATCGACGGACTGTTGCGCCTGCTTCGTTCGTGGGGGTACTACGCCTGCTTGATCTAACGTGGGATTGATGTGCCTAATCGAGGGACTGTTGCTCCTGCTTCGTTCGTGGGGCTACTATGTGCGCCTATTATACCGTCCTTATGTCCTGATTAACACCAGCCTTTGTGACTTGATCAATACCAGCCTTGTGAATTGATCAATACCAGCCTTGTGACTTAATCAATACTAGCCTTGTGACTTGAGCAATACCAGTCTTGCTTGCTTTTCCTGTACGGTTTATGTGCTTGATCAATGTGGGACCCGCCGCGTGCCTGCTTTGTTTGGGGACGGCTGTTCCTACTTTGACCAATCTGGGGCTGGTTGTGCTTGATCAATGTGGGACCTTCCGCGTGCCTGCTTCGACCAGACACCAAACTTGTTTCCTCACCCAATACCAGACTTGTTTCTTGACCAACACCGGCCTTGCCTTGACGAACACCGGCCTTGCTGTTGTGACCGACACCGGTCTTGCTGACTAACACCGGTCTTGCTAACCAACATCGGTCTTCCCTTTGCTCGAACGTGGGACCCAGACGTGCTTGCTTTTCCCAAACGTGAACCTTGTATGTTCGAACGTGGTATGGGTCCCGCTGAGAGCGTTGAAGCAGCTTCTGGTGGAGGGAGCATTGAAGAAGTTCTTGACTGACGACGAAGGGTTCATGCTGAGCCTCATTCCCCAAGCATGGTCTACGTGGCTCTATCTTGTATGCCCGATGGGTTTTTTGTACGTAATGGTCGTTGATATGGTGAAGCCCTGGATGGTATCAATCGATGAGCAACAACAGTTCTTGGCAGCAGCTGTGATCAGAAGAGACTGGCAGGGAGAAGCGTGATAGATACGAGCACGAACTGGGCAGTCTTCATATAGTGGTAGAGCTCGTCTCATTTTTAGAGGGATAAACTGGAACCGATGGCTTACTTGACGTTTCTTCATGAAATAGAGAAGAGGGAGACAGTCCCCTGCCCACGAGTATCCAGAGCTTTCGACTTGATAGGTGTTGTCACGCTAGGTTTGTGAGGATGTCTTTGAGATGGGTAGTGCTTAAGCATTCCCAGTCATACTCCTTTGGTAACACAACTACTTCTTCTATGGGAGAGCGTCTCTCATTGATGTAGTTACCATCGATCCAGATATGGAATATCTTGGACGTTGTTTCACCATTACGGCATTCGTGCATATGGTACTGGAGTTGGAGTTGGCGATTTTGGACACGCATGATGTTGTATCTCGGTGGCTTTCCTCTTGCTGCTTCAGCAAAACTGGTTCTTTCTAGCAGGGCAGATGTTGTTGTAGATGAGCATTCAACATCTTCACGAAGTCCAGAGGATGACCAAAAGCGCAGATTCTCCAACATAGCACGATAGACATGCACCATCGTCTGATAGAGTGATTCGCCCGGATCTTGATAAACATGACGCGCGGACATCGTTATCTTCTTAAGGATGTTCCCTTGAAGTGTCGGCTTCAGTGGATCTGAAGATGTCCCATGCTCTCTCTTGTCTGGGATGACATAATAGGCGAACCCTTTGTGATGATTCAGAGATGACAATATTCGTTGAATCCTCTGAAACGCTTCTTGTTGTAGTGCGGTCCAGACGAAACTTGCTCCTTTCTTCAGCAAGGGGTGAATGAAGCAAAAGTTCACCTTGCCCATGAAGTTTTGGAGCTCCTTCACGGTTCACGGCAGCGACATTGTGAGGATAGCTTGAGTCTTGGATTTGACTACTATATCATCCACATAGTCTTCGACTTGCTTATGCATAATGTCGTGGAAGATTGCCGTCATAGCGCGTTGATACGCTGCACCGACATTCTTTAAACCAAAAGGCATAACAGTATAGTAAAAATTTCCAAGAGGAGTTTGAAAGGTTGTCTTACTTGCGTCATGCTCATGCATCCTTATCTGATTATAACCGCTGTAACCATCCATGAAGGAGAACATGCCGTGTCCGCTGGTGGTGTCTACTAACATGTCAATGTTAGGAAGGGGAAAGTCTTCCTTGGGGAAGCATTCGTTCAAGTCTCTGGAATCCATGCAACACCTGATCTCGCGCCTGAATTGTCTTGGAGATTGTTTGACCGTTTTGGATCGGATATTGTATGAATGCTTACACGAGGTTGAGCTGATGGAGATAGGCCTAGGAGATTCCTTATCGTCGAGCTCATCAGTTGTGGAGTTGGTACCATCTTGCAGCTGTCGTGGAGCGTCTAGCACTTCTTCTTGTGGCTCGGCGTTGTTGTAGCATTCCGTTGGGTGGAGAGAAGAATTGAGACGCCTTGTCTGCAAGGATATATCATGGGGCATAGCCTTCGATGATGAAAGTCGGTCCTCCTCCTGGATTGACGCCCACGTGGGGAGTGAGATGCAATGGAATTTGTCTGATCCTTTCCGCGGAGCTTCCCTCGATTTGAACAGTTCCACTCCGCATATTCGTGCGTAAGGAGACAATGATGCAGGAATACGAACGACTTCTTTATTCAGCATAGTCTTCAGGCATTGGTGATATGTTTAAGGGACGATCCCGTATGCGCTGGTATGGTTTCCTTCAAAGTCTGTCATTGTGGTAGGATGCCATACGACCTTGCCTGAGCGAACCTTGGTCTTCCTCAAAGTCTTGAGAGTAATCACATTCGAAGACGCTCCCGTATCGATGAGGGCCCTCTTGAACTCTGAATCCTTGATGCCTGCAGTAACGTGTAGGGCCCGGTTGTGACCTTCTTCCGGTTGATTGCAGCAAAACGTCTCTGCCCGTTGATTCTTCGAGAGGTGTAAAAGTTCGCATAAACTTTTCACTAGAGAAAACCGCTTTCTGATCCACCGGACTCTGGCTCATAGTGAGACTATTGACTTGAGGAGGATCGTTGTGAGGATCAGTCCCCAGTGTAGGAATCTCCATGACAGGACCGTTCATATCTGATGCCGCTTCTTTGATCAGGTCCATGTAGGTCCGCGCCGCTGAAGTACCTTCTCCAAGTGCGTTGAATGCGTTCCTTGTTGGCTCCAGGGGATGTCGCGGCTCTTGTGGAAATCGATCGGTTAATGTCTTAAGAAAAGTGAGTTCCTCTTTCTGAGTTGCAGCCATATCCGTTCGAGTCTTAGCAAGGAATTTCCGCTTCTCCATCAAATCTAAGATGGTAATGGGAGATTGTCTTCCTCTTGCTCCTCCAGCTCCTCGTCCTGATGAAGAAGTGGAAGTTGTTTCTCTGGTGACCGCCGGAGGCGTTACGCTCGAAGAAATGCCGAGGTTTGCAGATGCTCTGGCTCTGGTGACCGTAGGCGTCACTCCTAATGGGATATCTCCTCATGCTCCGCTGGTGCTAGTAGTAGTAGAGGAAGCAATTCCACGAGATACATTAATGATATTGACTGGCTGCACGGTGACACCTGGGATATCAACACCGAGAGTGTTGTCAACGCTAGTCCCGTCAGGATTGGTTGTTGATCCAGACCTAAGATCCACCATTTTCGAAATCAGTAAAATTGAATTGGTATTGAAGAAATTGACTTCACAACCGAGAGATTAATCTCCTACTGTGGTCTCCAATTGTTTATGGGTGAAAACTATTTCTGCCGAATTTGGTAATTTGGGGTGTGTGTATGAGAAATGAATCTAAACCCTAAACAAATGCACTTCACGGGAGTGCTTTGTGATTCGAGAAATCAATATGTACAACTCTGGCCTAAACCAAGAAATGGCCGTTCCAGACTTGCTTCGGTCACAAAGTGAAGGAGATGGGGTTGATCTTAGGGAGGGAAGTGAAGAAGGTGTTGAAATTGTGAAGGTGTTGGCTTTGTATTACTTGTATCAGAAAGCTGAACTGGCTTGCAAAATGTAAGCTATCAGTTCGGTGTTTGAATACGGTTGTATCAACACTTGCTTCTGTTGTCTTCTTGTCTTGTTTGGAAAATAGGGAGGAGAACCTATTTATACAAGTCATTGATCTTAACCCTCGTATCTAGTGGGAAGTGGAGAAAGTGGAGTAGTGGAGTTGTGTGTTAGTGTCACACGACCAGTCTTGCCCATTTCTCCGATCATCACTAACCGTCCATGACTTTCTGACACGTTCTTGTGATGGCGCGTTGTGCGCTGCACGCTGTAAACCGCCAGACCAATACCCCAGTATGTATCCCCCAGTTTGTGACATGATTTATGTCTCGAGTGTGTGGATCACGGGACCCACAGAAAGTAGCATGTGATGCTAGATTAAATAACTAAGTTATTTAGGAAGTCGATACTTGTGAAGTATAGTGTGTATTCTATGCAGGTAATGCATCGAATATATTCAGCATGTATGAAGCATCGTTGTTGAGCATCTTAAAGCATCATGTCCAGCCTACTTCATGTGATGGTTTGGAGGTTGCGCAAGCAAGTCCTCCCTTGGCCGACCACATGGTGTGGTAGAGTGGCGGATGGTAATCACCACGACACCTGATTGACCAGTTAACTCCTGACCAGGGTTGTATAACCAAGCAGGTGAAGTTGAACGGACGGGATGATCTTTGAGACACTCATCTGCGACCGTTAGTGGAATTAGGGTTTGTGAAGAGGTGCGCAAGCATCACTCTTCAGCTTGGTCGAAACCAAGCTTTGGACACAATTTTGGCCAGGCCGATCATGCATGCGTGTAGACGGCATGTCGGTGTAGGCGCCTATACCTTGCTGCCCCATGAATGCGTGATCTGGACCGCTCAATCTTTCCAGTAAAAAGGAGCGGCTAGGATCGATTTGCGACAGAAATTTTAAGACGCTAAGGCCGCGCGACAAGCCTACTTCGGGCGTGCATTTCAAGACGTCCAAGCTTGGTCTGTCTTGGACGATCAGTCCGGCGTGCCGACGGCGGGCTGATGTACACGCCTATACCTTACTGTCCCATAGAAACGTGATCTAAGCCACTCATTTTTTCCGGTGAAGTTGAGTGGTCGAGATCAGTTTGCGATTGGGAAGTGTGACCACGCCTAGTTTGGGCGTGCGAATCGAGATGAGTGGGCATGGTATGCCATGGCCGATCGGTTGTGGAGATAGGTAGGCTCACAGTGATCGTGTTGATACTCACTGGACCTGCTTAGTCTATTCCTGGACCCTTCATTCGTGAAGGAGAAAATGGACGCTCGTGATGTTCAAACCCTAATTAGGGTTTCACCGACCGTGCGTCATGCCTTGTTTGGGCGCACGAACTGGAACGATCAACTATAGTTGGTCCTGACCGATCGGTCATGTGTGTAGGCGGGCCCACGGTGATTGTGTTGACATGCTCTGGGCCCTTTGAATCTACATCTACACCCTCCATCTATGCCTGCGAAGATGGATGGTTGAGACTGCTTTGCGACACATGTAATGTGCCGCGGACCCTAAATTAGGGTTTCACGTTTGCGCTGCTTTGGCTGGACGATTTGGCAAGCCATGTTACCCTTTTGGGGAGGCCGACCATGCGGGGCCCGCATTGGGTCGGTGGTGAGTACTCCAATACCTGCCTGGGGGTTATGGATCCGATCTAAGCCATCCAGTCATGCTGGTGAAGTTGGATGGTCGTGATCGTTTCTGAGACTGATACGGACAGTCCAAATGCTCGACCGGGCTAGTATAACACTTCGAGAGTTGTAGCCTGTACGGGTATTTTGTACATGCCTCCTTATTTAATGCTTGGAGATTCGTGTTGCTCTGCTGAGAGCGATCACTCAGTCGTCATGTCGCACCAATAATGAGAATGGAGTAGTACAGGAAATACAAGGCTAGCCATGCATTAATTGGTAATGCTATAAATTCACAAAGTATATGGGATTGTTGCTACATGCTCCAACCTGGATGAATTTTGTGTATTTAATTCACAGAATACTGGGATTGTTGCGACATACTCCATTCTAGGTGAATTAGTAAAGTGAAGAAGTATTCATCACTTATCAGTGGCTTTATCCTTTGCAGGATGTCAGCGCATAAATTTGGTTTTACAATTTTATCCCTGAACTAAAATCCACCATCAACAGAATGAAAACAAGTCAAGTCATTATTACTAACCTCAAGTTGAAGGATGATGTCTTCGTTGCAGTCGTTACATCTTCACATTCTTCAGGTCTTCAGAGTAATACTTGTAAGTCTCAATATTCATAGACTTTCTAGTTTAACCTAAAGGAAGTTGACTCTAGTAATTAATCAAGCGACTGCAGATGAGTTTTGATACTAAAATATGACAACCAAACTTGACATACCAACGGTTGGTGGGTTCAACCGAGAAATTCTCTAACATTATTTTTGATCTATTCGTTTGATTCTTCCTAAATTCATGTATGATTGTTCGTAATGGGTTGTTGATAATCATGGATGATTACTGTGACAAATTCATGTGAGCTAATTGCGTAGCACTGTTTCGAGTTGCTATTTGAGTATGCAAATATGTCTTTGTTAGTGATGTTAGCTAGATGTTCGATAAAAGGCCTCAACAAAGTAGTATTCTCTGGACTAAATTGATTCTTCAACTGCCATGGCAAAGTGAATCTGGCAATGAACTAGATCTGTTTGCTTAGTTGCTTGCTGGTTTTAGATTTGTTTTGCTAGGGTGTTTGGTTCTGGTTCTTTCATTCTTAATCTGGGTTCAATTTTAATGGATTACCACACTGGAAAATGTGTTCGTGAGCTTATTAGTGAGCATGGGTTTGAGTCAGGCTAATTATTTTGTGCTTCAATTTCTTTCGTGCTGGTTAATGATTTTATTAATCACTCTTCTGTTGTTCATGTTGTTTTTATTGGTGGTAAATTTATTGGTGCTACTGCTATGGATTAAGTTATGGATATTAATGGTACTCTTGTTCCTCAACTTAAAAAAGCTGGTGTTCTTTGGTTCTCGTCTATGATTGTAGCATATTTTGATTACTTTGTTTCTGTTTTTGCTTTTTTAGTATGATAAGTTATGTTTTCAATTGCAACATGCTAATCACTTGAGTTGTTAAATGGAAATCTATGGGAACATTTTGAGAAACTGGTGACTCCAACAGCAAAGTGCAGGCACTACTCAAAGATATATGATGTTGATGCCAAGCGAAATGGGACATCTGATATGATGATTCATACACAAAAATGCGCATTCTTTCAAGCAATTGAAAATAGGACTTGAAGGGAGCTTGAGGTTCATTTTTTTTTCTCAGTCTCGCATACTTATGAAATGGAAGTGGAAGTAGTGCAGAATTGTAGAAGTGTTGTTTGAATTTTTTTTTAATGTTGAACACTTGAATTTGAACTATTTTTTTAACTTGTTTTAAACTTTTGTTATTGTTGTTCACTTAAAAATATAAGAAGTTAAAAATTAAGAACAACAGAAGTTGGTATTGTATATGTGCAATACCCCGATATTCGGCAGTGGTTGTCCGAATGGAATATAAGTAATGGTTTGTCCTTTCCTAACACTGAGGCATGATGGGTTCACTTGACTGATTTGTGGAAAAAACTTCTCAGTTAAGCTTGCTCGGACGGGAGTAGTCACAGGATGGGTAACCTCTCGGGAAGCTGTTGCTGGATAACCGCAGAAGTACCGTTAAAAATCCCACACTGCTGGATAACCTCAGTGGGTAAGGAGAAACAATATCGGTGTTAGTTGGGATACAACCAGGGGACAGGTCGCTTGTGCTCGGGGTGAGAGAGTATGCTGGATGGATAACCGCAGTGGGTAAGTGGGAACAATATCGTTGTTAGTTGGGATACAACTAGAGGACGGGTCGCTTGTGCTCGGTTGGGAGAGTATGATGGGTTGTTATATGAGATACTGGTCCCAAAAGAGGCAAGGAACATCTACATTATATCGAGGCCTTTTCAGCACATTTGGCTCCAGAGTTGGCAGAAAACTATGTAGTTAAGCATGCTCGGGAGGGAGCAATCCAGGGATGGGTGACCTCCCGGAAAGTTGTTGATGGATGACCGCAGCGATGCCCGTTGAAAATCCCACACTGCCGGAGGGACGGGTCATTACAAATGGTATCAGAGCCGACGACGGGACTCCTTCCGAGGGTGGGAAGGTACGCAGCGTACGATGTACGGGGTTGGTCCAGGTGCTTGTCTCATGAGGGGCAGGGAACATCGGAGATCTGGAATTGGATATATTCTGGAGCCGAGGACGGCTCCAATTTAAGGCGGTGGTATTGTAATACCCCGATATTCAGCAGTGGTTGGCCGAATGGAATATAAGTAATGGTTTATCCTTTCCTAACACCGAGGCCCCATGGGTTCACTTGACTGAGTTGTGGGAAAAACTTCTCAGTTAAGCGTGCTCGGCCGGGAGTAGTCATGAGATGGGTGACCTCTCGGAAAGCTGTTGCTGGATAACCGCAGCAGTGTCGTTAAAAACCCCACCTTGCTGGATAACCGCAGTGGGTAAGTGGGAAAAATATCGGTGTTAGTCGGGATACAACTAGGGTACGGGTCGCTTGTGCTCGGGTGGGAGAGTACGTTGTGATGTTATGTCAGATACTGGTCTCAAAAAAGGCAAGGAACGTCTACATTATACCGAGTCCTTTCAGCACAATTGGCTCCAGAGTTGGCAGAAAAATTTATAGTTAAGCGTGCTCGGGCGGGAGCATTTCAGGGATGGGTGACCTCCCGGGAAGTTGCTGCTGGATGACCGCAGTGATGCCCGTTGAAAATCCCACGCTGCCGGATAACCGCACTGGCTACGTGGGGACGTACAGTATCGGTGGAGAGACGGGTCATTACAATATGTGTATGTGTATTTGTATGTGTATGTGTTGGTATTGTATATGTGTATCAAAGTTCAGGTAAAAACCCGGTACCGGTCTTATAGGTACAAGTACTCAAATGAGGTACCAATCAGTAGGAGGTACATGTACCGGGTTCATAAGAAACCCGGGTTGTACCGACCTATGTACAGCCTTAATTGTGATCATCTAGTTGATTATATAGGCATATCTTTATATTTCTCTTTGAGATCTTTTTAGAAGGATTGCGAATATAGATCTAATTACT
The DNA here is from genome assembly GCF_003573695.1 of Papaver somniferum. NCBI lineage: Eukaryota > Viridiplantae > Streptophyta > Magnoliopsida > Ranunculales > Papaveraceae > Papaver > Papaver somniferum. The sequence goes on from NC_039364.1 coordinate 132,426,000, forward strand.
TTGGTATTAAGGATCTTGATTGATCTAAACCACACAAAGATTGAATAGAGTGGTTACCAAACAAAGATTGATCTATTTTGTTCCTTTACTGTTTGGAAGACGATCAAAAGGAGTTGAGTGTTTAAGACTTTATATCGGTAAAATAACTCAAGATAGTGATTTTCTGTCTTAGGATTCACATGTGTAACCAGATGGTCGTAGACGCAGGGATACTGAGAGAACTAAGTAACTAGAGGTAGATTACTTGGTCTTAACTATACGAAGTTGGCTTTATACTTTTTACAACGACTTAATTATGAGAGTATTCAAAACTGGACTAGGTCCCGGAGTTTTTCTGCATTTGCAGTTTCCTCGTTAACAAAATCTTGTTGTGTCATTTCCTTTTACTTTCTGCAATTATAATTGTTTTATTATAACTAAAAGTAAATACACTGGTACGTTAATCCTAATCACTTGACATTGATCATATAGTTAATCGATTTTGTATCATAACTATTGTCAAGTGAGTACCTTGTTGTTGTATTGTCTCGACTTTATCCATAGACGATCACACTTGGTATCAGACTCATAAGTTGAAATAAAAAAACATGGTGTACTTGGGTACCCTCGTCATTTGAATCGGTATCAGAGCAAGAAAACACGAAAATATCTAACAATATGTGTTTGGTGCGATCCAACCTATAAGAATTGAATCCATGATTGATTCAGTTAACGTATTGCAAGATTTTGAGCATTCAAAAGTCTTTGACTCATGACCAGGAGTTAAGATGATTAATAGCACATTTTTTATGTGCGACTCTGATGTCAAAGAAGATGCTAAAAAAGAGTTGGTAAAACTCCTAAATCCTATTATAAGTCTATCTTCTGAAATACTGAGACTAAAGACAAATATAATCTTCTCAGCAAGAAGTCAGCGATAAAGACATACAACTTGAGACTTTAGCCAAAGAGAATATGGATCTATCTGTCAAAGTAGAAGTTCTTGATAAAACATTAATTGAAGAATAAGGATTTCAATCTAAGACTCTGAGTAATGAATCTATTATAGTTTCTCCTGATGAAGGAGCCAAAAGTGCGTGCTCGAATTTGACATATCGTGATGACAAGACTTGTTTGATCACATATGAAACAGATCATGATGATGCAGGTAATTTTCTTAATTACATCAAGTTAGAATAGAATGAAAAACCTTCTTCTACAACTACTGATGATCAGACGAAATATATTTCAAAGAAAACTTTGAACCGGTTCCGCGCAAAGGATAATAATGAATATAGCTTTCAGTCACTTGACAAGAAACTTGTGCTTCTTCATAATACTCTTGTAAAAGTGTTAAAAAAAGTATCTTGTCTTAATAAACTGAAAGATCATTCCTCAGTAGAAAGACTGATAATACCCCAAACTGATAAAATCAACTCAAGTTGTTCAAACGAAAGAGTTGATAATCACTTCTGTAAAAAGGTTCCACCTCACTCATGTGGGAACAATCTCAGTTCACATGAAGGTAGTTTACCTACTGAAAGTTTCCAGAAGAAAGGGAAGAAGATAATTTCTTCCAAGAAAACCAACTAGAAACGGATTCCAAAGATTCATACAATAGTTTTTGATGATCGAACAAATGTATATGATAAGGATATCATTAGAATGAGAATATAATACAAAAATCTCATTAACAGAATTAAGAGAGATTTGTCTATCTCTGAAAATTCTAACATCAATTCAATTTCTCCTTATGACCCCCCTTGCACCATCACAAGGAAAGATCAATCTTTTGGGAGAAATTTTGGACAGAGATCTTCAACAAGAAACATGAATAATGGTTCTGATATTCGTTGAAAATGCGGGGGTACCCAAATACACCACTAACTTTTTCGTAGGCAACCTGTATGGACTAAACCCAAAAATACAATTTCGAGAGTTACGTGCAACCAGGGCCGACCTGACATGAAGTACCCGAAATTGAACTTTGAGCAGCAAGATTTTGAGGGCATCATATTTTATCTTTTTTTTCTTTTGTCGGTGGTTTGTTAGAGTCTATACTCAAAACACTTCAGTTCAGTTCGTTGGTAATTTTGGTAAACGAATAAAAAAGGATTTTCTACAATCTAGTTTAGACAGGAAATTATAATATTTAAACATGTATCCTTTGCCTATTTCTGCAACCCATTATTTTTAGTTTTTCTCTCTCTCCTCTTCTTCTAACTGTCAGAGCAAAAGGTGGAAAAACATGAAGGATTAGGGCACTACTATCCCTCTAGAACAATATTATCCTATTTCGATTAACTAATATTTACTTATTTCTTTGTTTAAATTATATTTAGGACATAAACTGAATCATTAGTTATTCATATATGTTTAGATTATATTTATGTCATTAAAATTTGATTTTGATAAAGTATTCATCATGCTTCGGTTTCTAGATATGTCTCCTTTCTAAAAAGAAAAACCCATCCGGATTTCAAAATAAGAAAAGAAGGGGAAAAGATGGTTAGTCAGTAAAATTTTCGAGGGGTTATTATAAAAATATTTGATTAAACCTAATAATTAGTCTACACTTGAAAACGGGATCTTGTTTACTGTATTACAATTGCCTTTGGAAAAATAAGCTTTTCCAAATTGAAATTCGTAACATATTATCGATATACATGATATACGAGAGGTTAAATGGATTGTTATGATGGCCATCGAAAGGGAAATATCTAAATCACTTGATTATAAGCCTATTATTAGATATTGTTTCGTAAAATACTCAAAGAGAAAATTTTACACCTTATATATAGGGGCGTCATTTACTTGATTAACTTTGGGGCATGCATATCTCAAGGCCGGCCCTGGTTACAACTTAATAAATCTCAATCAGGAATTCTATCAAGAGTTTATATATATTTCTCTCACAATCAATATGTAAACCGAGACAAGTCCGTGAACCTGATTATAACGTGAGAGTACTTGGACGATTCCAAAGATCAATATCCAAGATCAATCCAGACGTATCCAACAATTAAGATAAACGTATCTACTTTGATTGATTTTATGTACAACCTCTGATATTTAAATTGTATAAATAAACAATATAATGTGAAAAAGAAATAACACATACACCAGAAATTTTGTTAACGAGTAAACCGCAAATGCAGAAAAACCCCGGGACCTTGTCCAGACTTGAACACCAAACTGTATTAAGCCGCTACGGACTCCATCCTACTATCAAAACTTCGGACTGGAATGTAGTTGAGACCGAATCCACCGTCACAGTAATTCAGTTATAGTCGCGCTCCTTACGCCTATTGAATCTCGCATGATTCTGAGCAATTGATTCCGTTAGCTGAGTTCTTTTACAGCGTAAGAGTTGCTTCAACCTAACTGAAGACTTCAAACCAATGTGCCTCCCACAGAAAGGCATGTATGTATTTCTATTCTGATCGTCAGATCAAGGTGAGGTAGCAAATCGTTTGTAGTAAACTAAGTCTAGAAAACCTCAAAATCTGGACTTATAACTCTCGAAGAGCAATCTAGATTATTGTTAGAGCACCGCTCGGTCGAAATCGCAAGCGTTGCTATCTCAAGCTTGTTTGTCAATGTTAGTGATCAAAAATATAAGTCTTGATTTGTAGTCTACTTATAGTAATGTCTCAGACTAGGATAGATTGTGTAGTTGAGCATTAGACTTCACGACGTTCATCAGTTGAAGACGAAAAAATACTAAGGAGAGCTTGTGTAACTTCATCAACAAAAGGTATGTGGAGAGTAAAACTCATCTATCACTTGGAAAGTCTATTTCTACTATATCTCCTATATTGAGACAAAAGTCGGATTACTATATAGTTGTCGATTATACACATTTGAGATTTCGAGCTGAGTTTAACTCGCTTACATATCTCTCGGAATATGTGTTGGTAAGCTTTCGCTTCAACCAAATTCATCTTATATTCTTGACGAAAGTCAAAAGATGATCATGTGAAAATCGCCGAGTAGCATATTATATGGTTTGTGTGATACAATCATTTGGTGTAGACTTGGAATGTTTCGTTATGATTATTTCAATAACTTGAAAATTTCTTTTATGTTAATAGTGTGTAAAAACTGCTATTGTCATCCTCTAAGAAAGTTTCAATGACTGAAATAAGAGTTTAGAATACTTAACCATCATTGGATTACAAACATAGTGTGCATTCTTGCATGTATGTGATCCATGACCGGAACTAATATGCGTACTTGTAGTTGTGAAATTTCGTGTACCAAGTACACATACCGGTACGCATACTTGTGTAAGGTATAGGTCCGGGAATTTCTGCTGGGTTTTGGAAGTGTATTGAGTATGCGTACCTGTTTGCATACTGGCGAACCCAAACTCAGACCGGCTACTTAAGTATGCGTACCCGTTTGCATACTTGCAAGGTTAAAGTTCTAAAACCGGTTGGCTCATGAACTAATACATTTACATATTAAAGAATGCATTCTTTTCAAACCGTGGCTATAATGTTCATGAATTGTGAAAAAGCGGGGGTACAACAACCACACCCAATATTTCGCTTAGCAATCTGTATGGACAAACTCCAATATACTTTCTAGAGAATCAACTAGACAGTCAGACTCAATCTAGATAAAAAGTATATCAAAGAGTTTATATCTCAATCTCTCGATTTGATATATACTCAAGCAAATAGAAATCTGCGAGTCTTTATCAAATACTAGAGAGATAACTTGGATGGTACCTGTTGATGGTGGTTTTTAACTTAGGGTTAAAATTGTAAAACCTTACATCTGACATGACGTCACTAGCGTATTTATTGAATCATCCAACATGCCTATGTAAGAATTACCATGGTACCTTTTTTATGCATGTGTCATGTTCCACGACAGAACCCTTAGTATTGACCGACATCACCTTCATACCAAACCCTAATTCTCATGTCGCCGTGCCAATGGCAAACCATGCCAGCCATGCCTCCGTGCCAAGGCATGCCAACCATGCCAGCCACACCATCGTGCCAAAGGCATACCATGCCAGCCACGTCTCCGCGCCAAGGCATGCCAGCATGCCAGCCGCACCACCGTACCAATGGAGAACCATGCCATCCACGTCTCCGCGCCAAGGCATGCTAGCATGCCAGCCGCACCACCGTGCCAATAGAAAACCATGCCAGCTGCACCACCGTGCCAATGGAAAACCATGCCAGCCACGTCTCCGCGCCAAGGCATGCCAGCATGCCAGTCGCACCACCATGCCAGCCGCACCACAGTGCCAATGGAAAGCCATGTCAGCCGCACCACGATGCCAGCCACGCCTCCATGCCAAAAGCCAAGCTGGCCCTAAACCATGTCGATGGCTTCCAAACGAAGGGTTGCAACAATCAACGGCCACCCTTTCATCTGAGATGCAGATCTCAGCCGTCCAAGTTCGCCACCAAACGCATGGAAACTTGCGGCCCAAGGCCAAATATCACAGTTTGCACCAAACCCTAATTTTGACCGCGCCTACACTATGCCAAAGCCAGGCCGGCCCTAAACCATGCCGTTGGCTGCCAAACGAAGGGTTGCAACCATGAACGGTCACCCTTCCATCTGAGATGCAGATCTCAGCCGTCTAAGTTCGCCATCAAACGCATTGCAACTTGTGTCCCAAGGCCAAACATCACGGTTTGCACCAAACCCTAATTTTGGCCGCGCCTACACTATGCCAAAGCCAGGTCGGCCTAAACCATGTCGTTGGCTTCCAAACGAAGGGTTCCAACCATCAACGGCCACCCTTCCATCTGAGGTGCAGCTCTCAGCCGTCCAAGTTCGCCACCAAACGCATGGAAACTTGCGGCCCAAGGCCAAACATCACGGTTTGCACCAAACCCTAATTTTGGCCGCACCTACACTATGCCAAAGACAAGTCGGCCCTAAACCATGCCGCTGGCTGCCAAACGAAGGGTTGCAACCATCAACGGCCACTCTTCCATCTGAGATGCAGATATCAGCCGTCCAAGTTCGCCACCAAACACATGGCAACTTGCGGCCTAAGGCCAAACATCACGGTTTGCACCAAACCCTAATTTAATTGCGCCTACACTATGCCAAAGCCATGCCGGCCCTAAACCATGCCACTGGCTGCCAAACGAAGGGTTGTAACAATCAACGTCCACCCTTCCATCTGAGATGCAGATCTTAACCGTTCAAGTTCGCCACCAAACGCATGGCAACTTGCGTCCCAAGGCCAAACATCACGGTTTGCACCAAACCCTAATTTTGGTCGTGACTACACTATGCCAAATCCATGCCGGCCCTAAACCATGTCGTCGGCTGCCAAACGAAGGGTTGCAACAATCAACGTCCACCCTTCCATCTGAGATGCAAATCTCAGCCGTCCAAGTTCGCCACCAAATGCATGGAAAATTGCGGCCCAAAGCCAAACATCACGGTTTGCACCAAACCCTAATTTTGGCCGCGCCTACACTAAGACAAAGCCATGCCGACTCTAAACCATGTCGTCGGCTGCCAAACGAGGGGTTGCAACAGTCAACTTTGAGATGCGGATCTCAGCCGTCCATGTTCGCCACCCAAGGCATGCCAACCATGCCAACCGCACCACATGTGCTAATGGCATGCCGTGCAACCTTCCACGCCAAGGCATGCCAACCATGCCGCAGGTGCCAATGACATGCCATGCCAGCTACATCTCCGCGCTAAGGCATGCCAACCATGCCGCATGTGCCAATGGCATGCCGTGCCAGCCACATCTCCACGTCAAGGCATGCCAACCATGCCACATGTGCCAATGGCATGCCTTGCCAGCCACATCTCCACACCAAGGCATGCCAACCAAGTCAGCCGCACCGTTGTGCCAAAACCATGCCAGCCTTTCCTTCGTGCCGCTGGCTGCCAAAACGAAGGGTTGCAACAATCAACGACCATGCTTCCATCTGAGATACAGATCTTAGCCGTCCAAGGTCACCAGCTAACGCGTGGAAACCTTTGGCCCAACGCCAAGCCCTACTTTTTGGCCACGCTTAAACTATGCCAAAATCCTAGCTTGGCCACGCCTAAACTGTACCAAAGCCACGCCGACCATACTTTCATGCCGCTGGCTACCAAACGAAAGGTTGCAATAATCAACGGCTACCCTTCCTCTCAAGATGCAAAATCTCGACCGTCGAGGGCCACTACCGAGCCGGCAAGTCTCCCAAGCTCAACTTGTCAAACAACAACAACATGCTACACGTTTTCCACGAAAACACTCGAGACATCATCCATGTCTCAATGGTGGAGCATTCACCTAACGCGTACAACGTGCTGGTTTTGAATCACACCACCCTCAACAGGGAAAAACAAGTTCGGGACAGGAGCATACAACACTCAGAAATCGCTTGTTAGCTTTCACTTTCTGATACAAGTCAAACAACTACTCTTCCAGAATCAACCATTCTGGTCTCAACACTCTCTTCGCTTCCCTCCCCAAAACCAATCCTTCTCCTTCATTTTGTGACCGAAGCAAGTCTGGAATGGCTATTTCTTGTTTTAGGCAGGATTTGTACAGATTGATCTCTCGAATATAAAGTACTCCCTTGCAGTACATTGTTTAGGGTTTAAACTCGTTTCTCACCCACAACACACGAAATTACCGAAACCAGCAGAAACTGTTTTCACCCTTAAACAATTGGCGACACAGTGGGAGATTAATCATTCGGTTACAATATCAATTTCCAATTCCCGATCTCATACTTCGACCCAGATATCAAGGCGGTAGAAGCAAACGATCCACTCAGGGATCGACGACTCAGTTACCAGACGACCCGATTACCAGTCATGACACGGCAAGTGATGATTGGGGACTTCCCAGAGGTTGGAAGAAAACAATCCGACCAGGGATCGACGACTCGGTTATAAGGTGGCTCAGGGACGACTGGGGACTTTCCACGATCACGATGACGTTTCCCACAAAAATCGGACTTGCACCCGGAAGATTCATTTTTCGTTAGGAGATCCGAAAAACCGAGTAAGTCTTGCCTAGACTAAATACATGGTCTACTACTTCAAATATTCACAGAGACGATAAAAACCGATAGCCATATTGTTCCCATGTTTCATTTCGTGTTTTCTACTGTCGCACAACATTCACAATTCCATGGCTTTCCTGGGGTACTTATGCTATTTATAGTCATAAACAAAACAACATTATTCTAAAACAATTCATTCCAAAAGAATAATCCAAAACCCTCATAGATAACAATTATCTATCAATTCAAATCAAACCGTAAACCAGGCGCTTTGTTTGCCTTTCGAAAAAAAAGAAGAGGAAAGCCGACCCCTTTTACAGGCATAACACTTTTGGAATTTGAATAAGGAAAGGATTTCTTATTTGAGCTACGTATGGAAAGAGGAAATTGGGCCCGAAAGAACAAGCCTCACGGTGCCCAACGGTCCGCGCCCTGCCATACCAGCGTCGTGTCAGGCCAACATCCAGCGCCCACGCCAAGCCAACGCCCATTCCAAGACGATCCAGCGCTAACAACTTGCATCTTTCCGACGCCAACAACTTGCATCCTTTCCATCGCTAGGAGCTTGCATCCTTCCAGCGCCAGCAGCTTGTATCTTTCCAGCGCCAGCATCTTGCATTCTTCCAGCGCCAGCAGCTTGCATTCTTCCAGCGCCATCTTCTCCGCTCCACAACAAGCCAAAGCAGCGCCATCCTCATCCTTCGAAACAACGCCATGGCTCCAGCACTCTGTGATCAAAACCGTGCCATCTCTGCACGATACACCTACGATCACCGGAACCAGAGCCGCTTCCGCCACCCCAACGTCTCTTCAAGTATGACAGCTCTAACCGTCACCAGAGACGCTGCTACTCCACCATCAGGGCAAGATACTAGAAGAGCCGGAAGAAGCCGACCTCCTTTTACCATTGTTGATTTGATGAAAAGACAAAAGGTTCTCATAAGGCTCAGACAGACGTATTCATAACTCGGGAAGAGATACCTATTTCCTCAAGACACTGACGGAGCGGCCACCATAACAGTCACATCAACCCAAGAGGGAGCTGACAAAGAATATTTTTAACATCTGGCGCATGCACTTCAACGGGACGTGCGTTTATAGATGAAGAGGCTCACGTTGCTCTTGAACGCCCAGTAGAAGGGAATCAGCAATCCAATTTCATCACACGTAAACATCAGGAACGACTTCTCCAAAATCGAGGCAAAGGAAATCAGCAACCCTCCTGAGTTCACAGAGACCCTCTTCCCGTCAGGAGCTGCAGATTTCTGGGGACTTCGCCCACAAAGTCGTGCAGTCTATGATGAAATAATTATGTGAGATTTTATATTTCTCCAAGGCGTAACGTCAAGACATATTTGCATCCCTCAACCGCACTGCATCAGGAAAGTAGGTGTTTCCAGCCAGGGAACCCGTTCCCAAACCCCAACCTCTCCTGGAAAGCACGATTGATAGATGGAACTGGGGACTCCTAACCTCTGTTCACTTGAGGGATGTCGAGTTTGACAGAACGCGGTCTCTGACTTCAACATGGTAACCGTCAAGGCTCTGAGAGTTTCAAGGCGCCGTTTCAACGTTCTCTCCAGAAGCGGCTCCGCTTCAACGTTCTCCAGCAGTGGCTCCGCTTCAACGTTCGCTTCAACAGCCGCTCTGCTTCAACGTTCACTCCAGCAGCTGCTCCGCTTCAGCGTTCTCTCTATAAGCTGCTCCAAGATCCGAAGCCGAAGCTTCAGAGTTTGGATCCTTGAGTTTCAACGTCCTCTCCAAGAGCCGAAGCCGCTTCAACACCACTCCTTCCTGCAAAGGTTCGTGCCACCACACTCCGCATGTCAAGGATCATGATCGCAGCCAGCCAATCTTCGTAGTCATGGCCACCTTTTGACCCATTCCGCCAAAACTCGTGACCATGGACAGTTTGCTCGCTTCGCATCCAACAAATCCTTTTACTTCCATGGATGCCCATACAATTCTAACCAACCTACATTGTTCCCACGACAATGTAGTCTCTTCTGATTACATCTGCTACCAAGAACTGTTGCCGCTCATTTGTTGATACCAGCAAGAGATTCACCGTAGCAAAAATCACTACAAAGATCTACACGAAATCCCTTCACTGTCAAGGCTCAGAAGACACAGTCAACCAAAAAGCCATAGCCACAACAAGGTCATCTACTCTTCAAGGGTGTAGCGCAAAAATATCATCACCTCTCTGTCTAGAAGACGACTTCAACACTTTACGAGGTCGCGGCGGATCCCAAGCCTGCTCAGAGAAAAACAACTTCAGAAACTAAAGAAAATGCGACCGGGGACTGTTCATCGTAGTCCATCCCGACGACCATCAAAGACTCATGAGATGACTCCAGAGACGCGGCTGAAACATTTTCTTTAAGAAACAGAGGGATCCACGATAAACAACATAATTCTCTCATTCTTACCTCTTCGCTATCCAGAATATTTCGTCCATGTGCATCCCAGCAACACATCCAGAAGAGTACAATAATCTTGTATCAAATCCTGTGGACATGGATTCAAGGCGATGCAATGAAAGTAGGATACACAAGGGGACTACCAGCACGGGACGCTTTCACTCCCCTCAACCTGGTTATTTCTGATTTCAACATCATCACTGCCGAAGTTTTACGAGCCGCAGGAATTTCTCGACATGAAGCCGTACATGTGCATTGAAGACTCCAAAAGCACGCCGCAAAGATACATTCACATATTCGGCCATGCCATTGGATCTAACAGAAATATAACTGGGGACTTCTCACCGCATCCCATTCCATACGATAGTCCAAGATTCAGAAGTTGGTTCCAAGGGTGTCTCCTGGGGCAAAGTCCTTGAAGACTTGATAGAAGCACATCGGCAACAGAATGTCTCCCAACTCATCTATTTGATCTTGTGGCTTCGGAAGATTTCTACCATGCAATCATCCACGACATATCATCATCGCGATCAGAAGGCCCAGACACTGAACAACCTAAAATCAAGGATGGACCGACAACGCAACCGCACTCTCCAAGATTAGCCCTGAAATGATCATTGTCGAGCATATATTTCATCCATCCATCCCAAGAATGCAGTGGAGTTTTGGTAAATTTTGGAATCCACTGGAGAGACACTGCAGACGAAAGCACAGATCCAGACGAGCAACAGAAGAGGGTCGATACCTCTTTTCATGCGGACGGTGTTTCTAGAGTTTGAACAGAGTGAAGATTCCTTCTTGCTCCATGAATAGATGACTGGGCGCGACTATGCTACCTCGGGCCCGCAACATCCCTCCCGAATTCTTCCTGAATTTTACTGTCGGGGTGTTTTCACCTCCTAAACGAGCTCAGAACCTAAATATTCCCGCGCGGGAGATAGGAAATTATTTTCCGATAGAAATGGAGGCGTTGGCCGTCAAAATCTGAGTTCGTACCATAATTCTACAACAATTCTAGTAAAGGGCGCTAATTAGGGTTTCGGCATGCCAAACCCTAATTTAGACAAAGTTGCCATCATTCCACGGAACTGAAGCCGGTTGTCATCCTTCCAAGGAACTCAAGCTAGCTCCACTCCAAGCCGCGCAACGCCTGCTGCTCCATTCCAAGCCGACCAATACTGACGGCTCGTTCTAAGACAATCCAACGCCTGCGGCTCCATTCCTAGCCAATACAGCGTCTATGGCTCCATTCCAAGCCAATCCAACGCCTACGGCTCCATTCCTAGCCAGTACAACGTCTGGGGCTCCATTCCTAACCAATACAATGTCCGCTGCTCCATTCCAAGCCAATCCAACACTGACGGCTCCATTCCAAGCAAGGCCAATACCAACGGCTTGCCAAGACAAGCCAGCAACGCCAACGGCTCACTAAGCCAACAACTCCGTGTTTCCTAGCCTAGCCAAGATGTCGCACGGCCAAGCCAAGTCAACGCTAACTGTTTGCATCACCGCCAACAAACACCTCTACCACTTTGCATCTTAGCTAGCAGCACCACAAGCAGCATCTACACAAAGCCACCAACACAAGAATCACAAATTCTCCTTACCTCTCGAAAAGGTTAGACAGATCTTCCTGACCATCTTTTCATGCCTTGTCATTTCGATTTTGTCCTTGTCTGTCACCATCTTATGCTTACATCGCAACAATGACCTTGTTCCGAGTAAAGCAGGGGACTTAATGTTGATGGTGGTTTTTAGCTTAGGGTTAAAATCGTAAAACCTTACATCTGACATGACGTCACTAGCGCATTTATTGAATCATCCAACATGCCTATGTAAGAATTACCAGGGTACCTTTTTTTTATGCATGTGTCATGTTCCACGACAGAACTCTTAGTATTGACCGACATCACCTTCATACCAAACCCTAATTCTCACGCCGCCGTGCCAATGAAAAACCATGCCAGCCACGTCTCCGTGTCAAGGCATGCCAACCATGCCATCCACACCACCGTGCCAATAGCAAACCATGCCAGCCACGACTCCGCGCCAAGGCATGCCAGCCGCACCACCGTACCAATGGCAAACCATGCCAGCCACGTCTCCGCACCAAGGCATGCCAGCATGCCAGCTGCACCACCGTGCCGATGGCAAACCATGCCAGCCGCACCACCATGCCAATGGCAAACCATGCCATCCATGTCTCCGCGCCAAGGCATGCCAACCATGCCAGCCGCACCACCGTGCCAATAGCAAGCCATGCCAACCACGTCTCCGCGCCAAGGCATGCCAGCCGCACCACCGTGCCAATGGAAAGCCATGCCAGCCATGTCTCCGGGCCAAGGCATGCCAGCATGCCAGCCGCACCACCGTGCCAATGGAAAACCATGCCAGCCACGCCTCCATGCCAAAGCCAAGCCGACCCTAAACCATGCCGATGGCTGCCAAACGAAGGGTTGCAACAATCAACGGCCACCCTTCCATCTGAGATGCAGATCTCAGCCGTCCAAGTTCGCTACCAAACGCATGGAAACTTGCGGACCAAGGCCAAACATCACAGTTTCCACCAAACCCTAATTTTGGCCGCGCCTACACTATGCCAAAGCCAGGCCGGCCCTAAACCATGCGCTGGCTGCCAAACGAAGGGTTGCAACCATCAACGGCCACCTTTCCATCTGAGGCGCAGATCTCAGCCGTCCAAGTTCGCCACCAAATGTATGGAAACTTGCGGCCCAAGGCCAAACATCACGGTTTGCACCAAACCCTAATTTTGGTCGCGCCTACACTATGCCAAAGCCAGGCCGGCCCTAAACCATGCGCTGGCTGCCAAACAAAGGGTTGCAACCATCAACGGCCACCTTTCCATCTGAGGCGCAGATCTCAGCCGTCCAAGTTCGCCACCAAATGCATGGCAACTTGCGGCCCAAGGCCAAACATCACGGTTTGCACCAAACCCTAATTTTGGTCGCGCCTACACTATGCCAAAGCCAAGCCGGCCCTAAACCATGTCATTGGCTTCCAAACGAAGGGTTGCAACCATCAACGGCCGCCCTTCCATCTGAGATGCAGATCTCATCCGTCCAAGTTCGCCACCAAATGCATGGCAACTTGCGACCCAAGGCCAAACATCACAGTTTGCACCAAACCCTAATTTTGGCCGCGCCTACACTATGCCAAAGCCAAGTCGGCCCTAAACCATGTCGTTGGCTGCCAAACGAAGGGTTGCAACAATCAACGACCACCCTTCCAACTGAGATGCATATCTCAGCCGTCCAAGTTCTCTACCAAACGCATGGAAACTTGCGGCCCAAGACAAACATCACGGTTTGCACCAAACCCTAATTTTGGCCGCGCCTACACTATGCCAAAGCCATGCCGGCCCTAAACCATGCTGCCGGCTGCCAAACGAAGGGTTGGAACAATCAACGGTCATCCTTCCATCTGAAATGCAGATCTCAGCCGTCCAAGTTCGCCACCAAATGCATGGAAACTTGCGGACCAAGGCCAAACATCACGGTTTGCACCAAAAACCTAATTTGGCCGCGCCTACACTATGCCAAAGCCATGTCGTCCATAAACCATGCCACCGGCTTCCAAACGAGGGGTTGCAACAATCAACGACCACCCTTCCATCTGAGATGCGGATCTCAGCCGTCCAAGTTCGCCACCCAAGGCATGCCAACCATGCCAGCCGCACCACATGTGCCAATGGCATGTCGTGCAACCTTCGATGCCAAGGCATGCCAACCATGTTGCATGTGCCAATGGTATGCCATGCCAGCCACATCTCCGCGCCAAGGCATGCCAACCATGTCGCATGTGCCAATGGCATGCCGTGCCAGCCACATCTCCACGTCAAGGCATGTCAACCATGCCACATGTGCCAATGGCATGTCGTGCCAGCCACATCTCCACACGAAGGCATGCCAACCATGTCAGCCGCACCGTTGTGCCAAAACCATGCCACCCTTTCCTTCGTGCCGTTGGCTGCCAAAACGAAGGGTTGCAACAATCAACGGCCATCCTTCCATCTGAGATACAGATCTTAGCCGTCCAAGGTCTCCAGCTAACGCGTGGCAACCTTTGGCCCAACGCCAAGCCCTACTTTTTGGTCGTGCCTAAACTATGCCAAAATCCTAGCTTGGCCACGCCTAAACTGTATCAAAGCCACGCCGGCCATACTTTCATGTCGCTGGCTACCAAACGAAAGGTTGCAATAATCAACGGCTACCCTTCCTCTCAAGATGCAAAATCTCGACCGTCGAGGGTCACCACCGAGACGGCAAGTCTCTCAAGCTCAACTTGCCAAACAACAACAACATGCTACACGTTTTCCACGAAAACACTCGAGACATCATCCATGTCTCAATGGTGGAGCATTCACCTAACGCACACAACGTGCTGGGTTCAAATCACACCACCCTCAACAGGGAAAAACAAGTTCGATTCAGGAGCATACAACACTCAGAAATCACTTGTTAGCTTTCCCATCTGTTAGCTTTCACTTTCTGATACAAGTCAAACAACTACTCTTCCAGAATCAACCATTCTGGTCTCAACACTCTCTTCGCTTCCCTCCCCAAAACCAACCCTTCTCCTTCACTTTGTGACCGAAGCAAGTCTGGAACTGCAATTTTTTGGTTTAGGCCGTATTCGTACAGATGGATCTCTCGAATCTAAAGTACTCCCTTGCAGTACATTGTTTAGGGTTTAAACTCGTTTCTCACCCACAACACACGAAATTACCGAAACCAGCAGAAACTGTTTTCACCCTCAAACAGTACCAAAGGCCAATATCCAAGTGTCAATCAATTTAAATCAACAACCAAAAGGTCGGATATTCTAATTGATTGAACAACGCACAATCTGTGATATTTCAATTATATAACAAAATATAGTGCGGAATAGAAATAACACAGACACCAGAATTTTGTTAATGAGGAAACGCAAATGCAGAAAAACCCCGGACCTAGTCCAGATTTAACACACACTATATTAGGCCGCTACAGACACTAGCCTACTTCAAACTAACTTCGGTCGGGACTGTAGTTGAACCCCAATCAATCTCACACTGATCCAAGGTACAGTTATGCTCCTTCGTCTCTGATCCCAGCAGGATGCTACGTACTTGATTCCCTTAGCTGATCTCACTCACAACAAATAGTTGCTACGACCCAAAGTCGAAGACTTTAATAAACAAATCTGTATCACACAGAAAAGTCTACGGCAATAGATAAATCCGTATCCCACGAATATACCTAGAAGTTTTGTTCCGTCTTTTGATAAATCAAGGTGAACATGAACCAATTGATAACCATGACTTATATTCCCGAAGAACAACCTGGTATTATCAATCACCTCACAATAATCTTAATCGACGTGGTGAAAAAAGATATTGCGGAATCACAAAGGATGAGACGAAGATGTTTGTGATTACTTTTCTATCGGAGATATAAATCTCAAGCCAATCATTACGATTGTACTCAAAATGATAGAATCAGCAAGATTAGATCACACAACTAAAAGAAAGTAGTATCAGTCTGGCTTCACAATCCCATTGAAGTCTTTAAGTCGTTAACCTGGTTTAGAGAAGAAAACCAAAGGTTAAAGGAGAATCGACTCTAGATAATGCAACTAGTATCACACAGGAGGTGTGGGGATTAGGTTTCCCAGTTGCTAGAGTTCTCCCTTATATAGCCTTTCAAATCAGGGTTTTTGCAATCAATGTTAGCTTGGTAACAAAGCATTCAATATTCACCGTTAGATAAAAACCTGATTAGATTCAAGTTAATATTTCTCAACCGTTAGATCGAAAACTTAGCTTGTTACACACAAATGAAATGTACTATTATGGGTTTATGTAACCGTACCCAAACATGAACATTTGTTGGTTCAACAATGTTAACCAAATGGTTAGCCATATGAGCAATTTCATATCAACCATATTCTTCTTCACTATAACTAGTTCAAATGACTCAAATGAACTAGTTAGAGAGTTGTTCAATTGCTTAGATCTTATGTAACTACACAAGACACAATCGAAGCAAAAACGGTTTGATTCACTCGAATCGGTTCATGAACTTTATATCCACGGTTTGCAAAAGCATTCCTTAGTTTATATAAACATGAGTTCAAGAACAACCATTTTTAGATATAACCAACTCAAGTTCGCGGACTGGGTTCACTGACTTAAGTTCCCGGAAGGAGTTCACAAACTCCAGCAGATTTTCTCGGGTCGAGAACTTTCGCCAGTTCGCGGAATGGGTTCGCTGACTGAGTTCGCGGACTTAAGTCACGCCACTATTCCGGTTCTCTTGATCAACAAAGTTCGCAAACTTTGGTCCAAAGAACAAGGACTTATACACAACAATGCTTTTATCCACCAATGGTTATATAATCTAAACTCTCATTTCAATTATTGAAACATTCTTAGAGGACGTTATATAGTTGTTATTCACAAACCATTTCTCGTCAAAGAAATTTTCAAAGTGATTGAAACATAACATGACTTTCATCGCTAGGTAAAGATGAATTTGGCTAAAGCGAAAGCTTACCAACACATATTTCGAGAAATATATAGGCGAGATAATCTCGGCTAGAAATACCAAATGTGTATAATCAAAGTCTATATAGCTAAACGACTTTTGTCTCAAGATAGGAGATAAATAGACTTTTGAGTGATAGATAAGTTCAAGTCTCCACATACCTTTTAGTCGATGAAGTTCCACCAGTTCCTTGAGTAGTCATTCGTCTTGTATGATGATTGCCATGGAGTTCTTGAGCTCAACTACACTTTCTATCCTAGTCAGAGACCTTAGCTATAATAGGCTAGAAATCAAGACTTATAGTTTTGATCATTAACATTGACAAACATGCTTGAGATAGCAACGCATGCGAGTTTGACCGAGCAATTCTCTAACAATCTTCCCCTTTGTCAATTTTAGTGACAAAACTATTAATACATATGGAATGCAAAAAATAAATAAATTAACTTTTGTAGCTTCTATTCCACATGTCTAATCTTCAACATTACTCGAAATCTTCGTCACTTCCAAGTACTCCAATGATCCCAAAGGTTGTAAGTTCAGCATCATCGTTGTTGAAAATTCGTAGCTATAATAGCGAGAAAACAAGAGTTCTCAATCATCGTTATACAGCTTGATAGTATCATTATACAACGTCAAAGTTCAATTGTATCACAACTTCAACAACAATACTATGGTGATATGTATCACTCCCCCTTAGTCAATACTCCATCTCACATGGAAACCACTCCCCCTTACATAATGTTCCGAAAACCATATGTATTTGTAGTGTGAACTACATATTAATTCTCCCCCTTTTTGTCAATAAAATTGGCAAAGGTACAAGAACGGTATCCTAATGAAATTTCCGAAAGAGATATTTCATGACCAAAAGAAAGCAAAATATCAGCTTATTTAGATGCAATCATAAAGCCGAAGATAAATGCATTCATCAAGGAGTTTAAAGATACAAGATAACTCATATAATATTCCACAGCCGCACTCCCCACAAAGATTTGGAAATTAATCACAAGTTCAATTAAGAATTCTCCCCCATAATATGTCCAAAGTAGTTAGTATCGTGTATCGTAATCGTATCGGTCGGGTCCGATACACCAATACGAAATATAATACCGGTTTTTATCGGTGATACATCATCAAGATTAAAGTTTTTAAATATTCATAAATGTTTCAATTTAAAAAAATTGGTTTCGTGCGATGTATTAATTCTCATGATCAAAAGACTCACAATACAAATTTAATCACATCCCACTTTCTATCCCATATTTACTACTTCTATTTCAGATGACCATGTCTTTGCTACTAACCTGAATTAATGATGTGGAAGATAAAAGCGTCAATAATAATGAATTCTTTTTTAATAAATCTTCAGAAGAAAGAGAATGAGCAATAAAGAACCATAGTTTTTTCAAGGATAAGAAACTCGTTAAAAGAATGAAATGGTTGGAAATTTCCGTACTGAATGGATTGAGTTCTCAATGATACATAAGAAGAAGATTATCAGGAAGAAGGGTATTGTTTACATATTTTACTATCAATATAATTTATTCTACCAAAGTACCCTTACCTATATTATCAGTGTATCTTTGAACCGAATATATCGGCTTGTACCGGCCGATATGAGCGTTTTTATCGTTCACTCCTTGTATCGCCGATATTTTAGATACCGTAAAGGTTTTTTCTGATATACGATAAAAACCTATAATATCGGCCGATACAACCGATATTTACTACCTTGAATATGTCATTCCCGAAAGAACAACAAGAGCGACCTTAATTTCGAAAGAAAAGAAGGATTTCTTTGGACATAACAAATCACATACAAGTATGAATTTGAATCCAAAATACTCAATTAAATTAACCACAAGAGAATTCATGATTAATTTAACCGGAAATGCTCAACATAAGTGAACTTATGGAGACTCAAAAAATACACAATTAGATTAATCACAAGAGAACCCATAATTAATCTAATCGGAATACACAACCAAATTAACCACAAAAGTAATCAATTTAATTGGTCATGCTCGACATAAGAAAACTTACGGAGCAACAACTAAATAACCAAACAAGATGATTAATTTAGTTGAATATGCTCGACATAAAGTACCTCACGAAGCAACAAACTAAGCCAAAACAATAACTCAATTGATAAAGCTTAACATAAGGCACCTTATGGAATAACACAATATATACACAAAAATTATGGATCGGAGATCGACCTAATACCGTGGAATAAGAAAGGACTCATTCTATTTTCATCACCATTTGCACAATGACATACAATAGACATGATCCTTGAAAAACAAAAGATTTTAACCTATCTTCTATCAATAATTGACATAATAGGCTTAACTTTTATAATTGTCAAAAGTCCATTCATTCTTTTATCAATACGTGAATATCGACTTACGAAAGACTTTACTTTGACAAGGTATGGGAAAATCATAGTTCACGGACGCAAACACACATATCCCATAAACAATTTGCAATATATAAAACCATAAAGATTAATACTGCAAAAATCATCTTCCAAACAATTTTAGAATTTAAACCAATAAATCTAAAAACATGAAGATGAAAACGTTGGACATAGCTATGTGTAATCACAATAATGGCTACTCCAAACTATAGTTATTCTTCTAAACAAAACAAGAAAAATAGAAGATTTACTAGGCAATAAGACCTTTGAAAAATTCTTTATCGTCCCTGAACTCCTTGTCGTCAACAGTCATTGGGACATAAGGTTCATTAAGATAGGAGTTTATATCAATAAACCTTCTTGGCTGATGATGTCGAACCAGGGCCTTCTGAATTTCACGAGTCTTAATCACAAAAGCCTTTATTTTTTGAATCTCCTTTCGCATCTCCTTCAACACTTCAAAAACATCAGAAAACTTCTGAGAGTTTGAAGGAACGACTCTTGGCTTCCTCACATTCCTTCTTTTTCTTTTCAATGTAGGAGCTAACGGAGATTTCTCTTTTTCCTTCATGATTGATGGCTTGACAATCATATTAACATCATTTCCATAAGAAGACACGGTACTTGGAGCATCCATAGGCGTATGGGTTTGTGAG